>NW_027532015.1:2061500-2073074 GCF_008692635.1 Crocuta crocuta | reverse complement strand
AGGGGGAGGTCTGGGGGTTGAAGAAAAGAAAATAGAAATATAAACAAGACTAATCAACTCACAGACTTTACATTCTTTGAAAATTCAGAGAAGAGAAGCTCTGTGTGCTGGAGGAAATGATTAAAGGGTGATGAAGGAGATGAAGTATGAGGTGGACATTAAGGAATGAATCCAATTTAGTCTGTAAGTTGTGATTCTTTCTTTTTTTTTTAAGTTTTTATTTTAATTCCAGTTAGTTAACATACAGCATTACATTAGTTTCAAGTGAACAATACAATGATTCAGCACTTCCGTACATCACCTTGTGCTTCTCACAAGTGCACTCCTTAATCCCCATCACCTATTTGCCCGCTCCCCCTCCCTCGCCCCTCTGGTAACCATCAGTTTGTTCTCTATAATTAAGAGTCTGTTTCTTGATTTCTTTCTCTCTCTCTCTCTCTCTTATTTTTTTCCCTTTGCTTGTTTGTTTTGTTCCTTAAATGCCACGTATGAATGAAATCATATAATATTTGTCTTTCATGGACTAATTTCACTTAGCATTATACTCTCATTGCAAATGACAAGATTGCATTCCTTTTTATGGCTGAATTATATATATAATATCACTTCTCTCTCCATTCATCAATCAGCGGACCCTTGGGCTGCTTCCATAGTTTGTCTGCTGTAACTAATGCTACTATAAACACACAGGCACATGTATCTCTTTGAATTAGTGTTCTTATATTCTTTGGGTAAATACCCAGTAGTTTGATTGGTGGATCATAAAGTAGTTCTATTTCTGTAAAAGGTCAGTCAAGGAACTCATGAAAGAAAGAAGGAAAGAAAGAAAGAAGGAAAGAAGGAAAGAAAGAAAGAAAATAATAACATATATCTAAATGTGGGGAGGAGAAGGATAAAGAATGGGTTCGAATTTAAGTGGCCATCAACCTTATATGGACTGCTACATGCAAAAGAGATTACATACAAAATTATTGGTAACCATATGTCAAAAATCACTAATAAATATGCAAAGAATAAGGAGATAGAAATCTAAATGTATCACTAATGAAAATCAACAACACAAGAGATAAAGAAAGACAAAAAAAGGATCAGAGAAAATCTTGAGAAACACTCACAAAACGAGTAATAAAATGGCAATAAATACATATCTATCAATAGTTACTTGGAATGTAAATGGATTAAGGGCTCCAGTCAAAAGACATAGGATGACAGAATGGATAAAAAGCAAGACCCATCTATAGGTTGCCTATAAGAGGCCCATTTTAGACCTGAAGACACCTGCAGATTGAAAGTGAGAAGCATGTATCAAGCAAATGGTTGTCAAAAGAAAGTCAGAGTACTTACAATCGTGACTCTTAATTATTTTTATTTTTTATTTTTTGATACTTATTTTTAAGAGAGAGGGGAACAGAGTGCAAGTCTGGGTGGAGCAGAGAGAAAGGGGGACACAGAATCTGAACCTGGCTCCAGGCCCTAAGTTGTCAGCACAGAGCCTGACGCAGGGCTGGAACCCATGAACCGTGAGATCATGACCTGAGCCTAAGTCAGACACTTAACCAAACTGAGCCACCCAGGCACTCCTAGTCATGACTCTTTTAGCTATAAGTTATAAAAACTCAATCTAACCCTGCTTTAAAAAACAAAAACAAAAACAAAGAAAACCAAGGTGGGCAGGGAGGCATTGGTAGTTGGATCATGTAATTAAGAAGGCAAGGACTAAGCTCAGGGAAGGCTGGACTGAGACCAAATGATGTCATGAGGACGTGATCTCAGCTCTGCTTTCTGAGATCACTGAATTTCTAGAAGGCAAGTAGTCATATCTGGCACCTGTGGATTGACATCCTATCAGTCAAGTGGCTCAGGTGGAGAATATCTCCTTCCTTAGGGCGGCACGAAGTCCTCGACCTACCCAACTTCCTGTTGACATGGCTTCTGTGGACCTAGTCACGTTCAGCTTCTGGGGCCGGTGGGGCAGGGAGCTCGGGGAGCGTCAGTCCCTCCCAACTGCATGGACTGAGATGGTAAGAAGGGTGGCTGCTTAAAGGAAGAGCAAGATGCTGTTGGCAGTAGAAAGGAAATGGATGCTGGAAAGAATATGGTTCGCACGCCAGGGCATAGAAGGGGAAGAGCAAAGATGCAAAGTCTGGAATGAGTGGGACAGAACAGGCCGAATGGAAGACACAATTCATATCAGCAAGACACGGGCCGGCAGGGACGCCTTCTTCCTCACAGTATCAGTTTGCTAGGGCCATCATACCAACATAGATGGAACAACAGAAGACTATTTTCTCACAGTTCTGGAGGCTAGGAATCCAAGATTAAGGTGCTGGCAGCGTTGGCTTCCCCTACGGTCTCTCTCCTTGGCTGGCAGGTGGCCATGTTCCTGCTGCCTCTTCACACGCTGGCCCTCTAGTTCACACGCGCACCTGGTGTCTCTTCCGCTTCTTCTTTTTTTTTTTTTTGGTTTATTTCTTTATTTTGAGAGAGAGTGAGTGTGAGCAAGGGAGGGGCAGAGAGAAAGGGAGAGAGACAGAATCCCAAGCAAGCGCTGCACTATCAACACAGAGCCCAATGTGGGGCTCAAACTGATGATCCATGGGATCATGGCCCAAAATCAAGAGTTGGACACTTAACTGACTGAGCCACCCAGATGCCCCATTTTCCACTTATTATAAGAACACTAGGGGCGCCTGGGTGTCTCAGTCGGTTGAGCGTCTGACTTTGGCTCAGGTCATGATCTCATGCCTTGTGGGTTCAAGCCCCGCGTCGGGCTCTGTGCTGACAGCTACCTCAGAGCCTGGAGCCTGCTTCAGATTCTGTATCTCCCTCTCTCTCTGACCCTCCCCGGCTCATGAGGTCTCTCTCTTTCTCTCTCAGAAATAAATAAAACATTAAAAAGAAAAGAAAAGAAAAGAACACTAGTCATATTGGATTAGACCCACCCATATGATTTCATTTTATGTTATGTTATGTTGTTATGTTATGTTATGTTATGTTATGTAATGTATGTTATGTTATTTTAAAGTAATCTCTACTCCCAACATGGGGCTTCAACTCATGACCCCAAGATCAAGAGTTGCATGCTCTTTTGATTGTGCAAGTCAGAGGCCCCATGACCTCATTTTAATTTAATCACCTCTTTAAAGGCCTTATCCACAAATACAGTCACTTTATGAGGCATTGGGGTTAAGACTTCAACATACAAGTTGGAAGTAAGGGAATCTAATTCAGCCCGTAACACTCAGTATTATCAAGGATGCTATGGAAACACATAGAACGTGGATTTCTCATATAATCATAGAAAATGTAATGATTGCAGCTAAACAGTGTGGGCAGACAGTTCTGAGCGAATGTCCCATATTACCCTAAATCGGTAAAAGCTGCCACCTTGAATGATAAATCTGTCCTCTGTAGAAGGTCTTATAGAACTCTTCTGGCTTTCTGGAATAGCTCTGCAGTAGGCTGAATGCTTCTGCCCCCTCACAATGCCTATATTGAAACCTAATCCCCAATGTGATTGTATTTGGGGGTAGAGGCTTTGGGAAGTGATTGAGATATGAAAGCAAAGCCCTCATTAATGGGATTTGTGCCCTTATGAAAGAGACTCCAGAGAGTTTCTTTACCCCTTCTGCCGCATGAGGATGCAATGAGAAGAGGGCCATCTATGAGTCAGGAAGCAGGATCTCACTAGATACCAAATAAGCCGGCACCTTGATCTCCCAGCCTCCAGAACTGTGAGAAATAAATTTTTGCTGTCTTTAAGCCACCAAGTCTATGGTATTCTATTATCACAGCTTGAACAGACTCAGGTTTTAGACCAGTGCTTAGTCAAAACAAAGCAAACGAGCAAACAAACCAAAGAAACTAGCCAAGAGACCACCGCATCAGAGGTGCACTTCCACAAATGCTCTGTAACCAGCTGGCTACCTGTGAGAAGGACAGAGACACCCCACGTCTTGTTGGGCAACACCAAGACATATAGGCTAGGCTGGAATGAAGATCAAGCACCTAACACAGCGTTCTGTCCAGAGGAGACGCGCAGGAAGCAATGGCTAGGTTGAATTTCTCCATGAAGAAAGCAGAAAGAGGAAGAGCAAGCCTCTTTGGTGTTGGTGAGTTGCCTTTGTTCTGACAATAGACATAAGATGGAAAAACCATCATTGTCTGGGGCAGCGGGATGAAAATAGAGGGTGAAGCCACCTGCACTTTCATGCAGAAGCCCTCGGAGTCATAAGCATGAACTAAGATACCTTCAGAATGTATCCAAAGAGTAGGGGCAATGAGAAGAGGAGAAAGGAATGGACTAGGTTTCCTGGTCACCAATCAAAATCAAGACTCTCCTCTGGCCTCATCCTATGGTGCTGATTAGCTCCCCACCCTATTTTCCCCCCACAGGACTCATCACTGTATGGAATTGTTTTCTATAGTTGTTTAATTTATTTTTATAATCTGCACCACCACCTTCAGAATATAAACTCTAAGACAGAGGGACTTTTTCATGGTCCTTGCTATGTCTCCAGTATCCAGGAGATCCTAGGTGCTCAGAACACATTGTTGAATGAATAGAGGAGAAAGCAAAGGATATCAGAGACCTTTAATAAAATAAAGATAACTGTGCCCGCATAGTCAATAACTCTATAGAGAGTTTGGCAATTCAGAATGCTTTGTTCCATGAAGATCAAGCATAATTGATATGTGTATGTTTTGATTAGAGGACACCTGGGTGGCTCAGTTGGTTAAGAGACCAACTCTTGATATTGGCTCAGGTCATAATCCCAGGGTCAGGAGACTGAGCCCCATGATGGGCTCCAAGCTGAGCCTGCTTGGGATTCGCTCTCTCCCTCTTTCTCTCTGCCCCTCCCCCACTTGTCTCCCTCTCCCTCTCTCTCCCTCTCTCTCTCTCTCAAAATAAACAAATACACATTTTTAAATTAAAAACATTTTTTTTCGTTTAGAAAAAGTATGGTGATATCATGAAAAATCAGCTTTAGTTGTTTCCCTCTTTCTTTGGCAATATCAATAGCAAAAACACAATCTTAGGTGATTTTATTAAGCTTTTTGTGGACATTAACCATGTCTTTTATATTCTATTTTCTGATGCCTGGACATCTGGGGCCTTGTGGCCCCGGAGAGACTTCCCTCCCAGGGTGACGAGCCCGTTCCCAGAGATGGTGAACAACTCACCCATGACCATGCTTTTTTAGTGCAAATCAATCAATCCAGAGCCCACAGCCCAACAATCCTTGATAGAGCTTTCAAACTCTGGGTCACTATCCACTGCCATGATCACCCCAGAGCCAGGTACTAGACAATTAGGGACCGCCTGGTGCCCTAGAGCCCACTGAAATTATTCAACCTAGTCAATCTTAAACATCTGTGCCATGCCTCCTCCTTCGTTCCCACAGAAACCACAGTAAAGGCTCCTGCCCGCAGCTTCTCCCTCCCCTGCTGCTACTAACCAACCCAGGGGCTTCCACATGTGGATCACCTGGTGTGGCATGCCCTCCCTGCCCCTCCTTGGAAGTTGTGAGTAACAAACTATATTTCCTATGGCAATTGTCTCCTCATCTATTGACCTTACTACATGTCAAATTTTCCATGAATACACAATATTTTGCAAACAACATACCAGGGGCACCTGGGTGGCTCAGTGGGTTAAGCATCCAACTTTGCTCAGGTCATGATTTCACAGTTTGTGAGTTCGAACTCCACCTTGGGCTCTTCACTAACATGGCAGAGCTTGCTTGGGATTCTGTCTTTCCCTGTCTCTCTCTCTCCCTCTCTGTCCCTGCCCTGCTCTTTCTCTCCAAATAAATACACTTTAAAAACAACATACCTGCCATTTGCAACTATGTGGATGGAACTAGAGTGTATTATGCTAAGCAAAATTAGTCAGAGAAAGACCAAATGTCATATGACTTCACTCATATGAGGACTTTAAGATATAAAACAGATGAACACAAGGGAAAGGAAGCAAAAGTAATATAAAAACAGGGAGGAGGGGCAAAACATGAGAGTCTCTTAAATATGGAGAACAAACAGAGGGTTATTAGAGGGATTGTGGGAGGGGGATGGGCTAAATGGGTAAGAGGCATTAAGGATTCTACTCCTGAAATCATTGTGGCACTGTATGCTAACTAACTTGGATGTAAATTAAAAAAATAAATTAAAAAAATTTTAAAAAACACCTGTTATGATCCATTGTAAATAACAGAAAACCCAATTCAAAAAGCTTTATGCCATAAAGGAGATGTGTTGTGGGGCACCTGGGTGGCTCCGTCAAACATCCAATTCTTGATTTTGGCTCAGGTCATGATCTCACTGTTGGTGGCATTGAGCCCCACATTGGGCTCTATGCTGACAGCATGGAGCCTGCTTGGAATTTTCTCTCTCTCCCTCTCTCTCTGCACCTCCCTCACTTGTATGTGCAAGCAGTCTCTCTCTCTCTCTCTCTCTCAAAAATAAATATTTAAAAAAAATAAAGATGTGTTGTAACTTAGGCATCAGGACAGTTGGATCATTTCAGTTTCCGGTAATGTCATGGAAGACTAAGTGTCTTCCAACCTCTCATCTGCCCTCTGCAAAGTTGGCTCATGTCTCCTCTCCCCAGCCCACAAGCTTCCTTGTCTCAAGAGAATGGAGGAGCTTTGTGCCGAGGAGCTCCAGCAAACCCCTTTGCAAAATTAAGTCATGTCTCCCTCCCTGGCCAGGAATGGACTATGTTGAAGAGCTTAGGGCAAAGCCACCTGTCCTTCCTTGATTCAGGAGGGCAGTCAGCTTGCAGAAAGCGCTAAGCTGCACAGGGGAGTGTGTGGGTGAAGTGTGGACACGGGAGTGGACCCTGAGCAGCTGAGCAGCGAGTTAACAGGAAAAGGAAGGTGCGTGGTAAGTGGTACCATGACGTCCATGCGCTAACACGAGAGTGATACAAGTATGAAAAGTAAAGAAGTGATCCAAGGCAATAATCCCTGTGATTGAAGAAGAGGGAATAAAAGTCACACAGCAGCTGTAGTAAAACCTTCTATCTTCGGTGGCTTTTACTAAATTAGAAGAGGACCATTCACTTCTCGTGAGATATGACCCTGATTTTGAGATGGTTCTATTAAAAAAAAAAAAAAAAGGTCATTACATTTATAGTTTTCATTTCTATCTTACATTTGCTGGTCTCATCTTTTAAGGTTGTAAACTTGATGGGAAAAGAGGTCATATACTTTTATAGCATAGTGGTATTTAAAATGTCAAGAGGCAAAAAAAAAAAAGAAATCAGGGTACTTTTTAGCCTGAGAATTTTAATGTGTGTTTATTGCTTTTCTTAACAGTTTCTCTCCTTTCACACATACACATAGATATTAGTCTTCCCTGACTTCCATCCCCAGACACACACATTTAGTTCAAGGAAAGATGTGCTACCGAGCAAGAAGCACAATTCTTTATTAAAGTATCAAAGAAGGCTAATTTAATTAGTGTCTAGTGGAAGGAATGACAAAAATTATGTAAAGTACAAAGGTTATTTGTGCTCTGCTTCTTGAAAAACAAAATGTCTGCTGATTTGTATCTTTCTGCGGCTCTCCACAATAGAGGATTGCTCCCCTCTGCCACAGACTCATTTCCAATCACCAGCCTTTGGTAGATTTATGCTCGCTTCCTGATTTAACAGCAACTCCCAGAAGTGCCTTTCAGCGTAATGGCATGGAGGGATTGTTAGACATTCTACAAGCATCTATCATATTTATCAGCGAATTTGAGATAATTGTGAGCCAAGAAAGATAATTACAAAATTCACATATTATGCTACTGATTAGCCCCACTACAATGATTTTTAATATATGCATCTTGCCTTGATTTTTGCGTTTGGTGAAAGTAATATACGGTATGAAAACAGGACTAGCAAGCAACGTATTAGTTGTTCCTTCCAGCAAAAGGAGAATGAGAAAATGGATGTGAAAGCACTATACAAATGTGAATTATTGTTATTGATTTCATTAGTTGTTAAGCTTTACTGAAAGGAAGAAAGATAAGAAAAGAACTGCATAGGTTAGCTCATTTTCTTCCTTTACTGGCAATCTAAATGCATTAGAGCTACCTATTTATTTTCTAGGTATTTTAGCATGTGCAGATGGCAAATCCTACCCTGATGAATGTTTTCAGAGCTCAAAAAGTGGTCTGCTTTCAAAGCAGTTTTTGAAATGGGCAAAAGACTTGAACAGGCATTTCACAGAAGAGGTTATACAAATGATCAGTGAACGTATGAAAATATGTTCATATTAATCACCATGAAAATGCAAATTAAACCCCCATTTATTTGTTACTACCTGCCCAACAGATTGTCTAACATTGATGAGAGCTACCAATATTGAGAACCGGCAAGGACGTGGAGCACATGGATTCTCATAGGCTGCAGATGAGGGTATATAGTGGTACCTTTTGGAAAACTATTGACAGCATCTGCTATGATTGAATTTATATACCTCTTATGACCAAACACTCCCAGGTATATACCTAAGGTAGGCAGAATAAAGACCATCCCCCTTCCCTAAAGCTGTTCACATCTGAATTTGGGGAATCTGTGACTTTGTTACCTTACATGGTGAAAGGTAAATTGCAGGTGTGATTAAGGCTACACACCTTGAGATGGGGAGAATTATCCTGAATTGTCAGTGGTCTCAACCTAATCACATCAATCCTTAAAAACCCAGAACCTTCCCCAATGTGGTCAGAGAAAGAAACAACAATGAAGGAACAGCCAGAGACATGGGGCAGGAGAAGGATTGAAAGCTGTCTTTGCCAATTTTTAAAAAAAATGTTTTAATGTTTTATTTATTTCTGAAAGAGAGAGAGAGACAGAATGAGCAGGGGAGGGTCAGAGAGAGAGGGAGACACAGAATCTGAAACAGGCTCCAGGGTCTGAGCTGGCTGTCAGCACAGAGCCTGACATGGGGCTCAAACCCATGAACTGCAAGATCATGACCTGAGCCTAAGTTGGCTCCTTAACCAACTGAGCCACCCAGGCGCCCCGTCTTTGCCAATTTTGAAGATAAAGACAAGGTCATAAGCCAAAGGATGCAGAGGCCACGTGAAGCTGGGAAAGACCCTCAGCTGAATCGGCAAGAACATGGGACCTCAGTCCTACAGGAGCAAGAAACTGAACCTGGCTAACAACCTGAACAGGTAAGGTAATGCCTGCTGAGACCCTTTGCAGACTTCTGACCTACAGAGCTGAGAAATAACAAACATGTGCTGTTTTAAGTGAGAGCTCTGTGGCAATTTGTTGCAGTGGTGATAAAAAGCGAATACAGCACCCAACAGAAATGTGTCTGTGCACCAGAAAATGTGTACAGTAGTGTTCACGGCAGTATTATTTGTTAAGAGCCCCCCAGTGGAACTATCCAAGGTGGCCATTCTCAGGACAGGTAAATAACGTAGCTTGGGCATACAATGGAATTGTAAGGGTGGTGGGAACAAAGAGTGGTGACAGCCCCAATATGCTGTTTGGTGGAATTTCTCACAGCACGTGTGCGATCTGCAGTGCGGTGAACACAGACTGCGTGGTTTCATGTATGTACATAAGCTGAAAACCAGCCAGAGCTTTGTTCCACTGATAACGATCAGAACAGTGGTTGTCTTTGTTGAGAGAAGAAACAGAGAAGAGGCTCAAGAGGTGTTCAGTTGGTGCCAAAAACATCCTATATTTTGATCTGGTGTGTGCTTTTCTGCACATAGATATGCTCATATAAAAAGTGATCTGACTGCTTAAATTATGAACTGTTAAAAAATCTACTCTACAGACCACTTTGTATGGGCTATCTTTTCTTTCTCATTCACTCTATGGCTTCCCTCTGGTTTTTCATCATGGCTTCCAAGGCTATAAATTTATCATCTGCTTGCTCTAGAAGCTAGAAATCCAAAATGAGGGTGTTGTCAGAGCCATGCTTCCTCCAAAGGCTCTAAAAAATAACTCCTTCCTTGCCTCTTCCAGTTGCTGGTGGTTTCTGGCAACTCCTTGGCTCAGAGATACATCGCTACAGTCTCTGCCTCTAGCTTCACATGGCTGTCTTCTCATAAGGACAGAAGTCATATCAGATTAGGGGTCCACTCTACTCCAATATAACCTCTTCTTAATTAATTATATCTGCAATGGCCCTTCTTCCAAATAAGATCACATTCTGAAGTACTGGGGGGTTAGAACTTCAACATATCTTTTGGGGGTGGGGGTGAGCAGGACATAATTCAACCATGTTATGGACTGAATGTTGGTGTTCCTCCAAAATTCATATGTTGAAAGAAGCCCCAATGTGATGATACAAGAAAGTACATGATTTGGTATTTCTTAAGGGAACAAATAAATATTCTATATAAGTGTTGTCAGCATTCAGCAAATATTTGGAAAGTGTCTATTTGGTCCCAGGCCTTGTTCTAGACATTGAGATACAACTCTAAAAAGGCAGACAAAATTCTCTGCTCTTTTGCGTCTCAGTGAGGAGACAGACAATAAACAAATAAGTAAAATGTATCTTATGTTTGGACATTAATAAACACCAAGAAGGAAAAATAAAGCATGGAGGGAAAATATAAAGTGCAGGGAGCTGAGTTGGAATCTGAGATAGTTTGGTCCTGGAAGGTCCCACTGAGGAGCCTCTTGCATAAAAACCTGAAGGGGGAGTGAGCCTTGGGGTGGCTGCCGGAAGAGGAAGTACAAAGGCAGAAGAAGCAATGTGTCTGAGAAAGAACCTGGGGCCAAAGAGGGTGCAGGATGGGCAGAGTGTGCCCAGGGACAGCATCGAGGTTGCAGGGTTAACAAAACCCTGTCACACTGAGGCCATAGGAAAGACTTGGTTGTACTCTGAGTGATGTGAGAGCGTTAGGATTTTTCAGGCGGAGGAGTCGCTCCATCCAACAAAAATTTCAACATGGCGGCTTCGTTGAGAAGAGGCTGAGCGGGGGCCAGGGGTAGAACCAGAGAGACACGTTTGGAATCTACTGCAATCATCCAAGCAAGAGATCATGTGGTTTGGACTGGGTTTGCGGCTATGGGGTGGGGAGGTGTAGTCATTTCTGACCCTTTGCATAAGGTAGAGTGGACAGTGCTTGTGGTCAGACCAGATTCAGGATGCAAGAGGGAAAAATGCAACAGCCCAAAGGCTGTTGATCTGAGCAGTCGAAAAGACAGAATTGTCATTAAGAGTGACAGTGAGATGGGGACACTGCAGGGAGCAGGCTTAAGGGAGAATACAAAGTACAATTGGAGACCTATTAAGCCTGAGAAGACAAGCATGAGTCTGGAGTTCAGGGAAGCAGTCCACGCTCAGAAACACACTTTGGAGTCGAGCACATGAAGGGCATTGAAAGCCATAAGACTCTTGAAACCTTGTAGGAGGTGAGTGTAGGTCTAAAAATAGAAAACAAATCTGGTTTCCTGAGTTTAAGAAGCCAGGGAAGGAACATCCAGGTGGAGACCGAAAATACTAGAAGAGCAATTTAACTAAAAAAAAAAAAGACATTAGCCAAAAAGCAATAATAATGAAAGTGGCCACCAGGAAGGGCCAATGTTTACATGTGGTTAAAAAGATAAAAATT
>NW_027532015.1:2026941-2061450 GCF_008692635.1 Crocuta crocuta | reverse complement strand
GGCTGTCACAGAGCCAGAGGAGGAAAAAGTTTCAAGAAGAAAAATGGAATGCCATAAAAAGGCAAGTGGGTGGCTACAAACCGAACAGGGACCAGTAGATCTGGTAATTAGGAGATTTCTGTCGACTTCAGAAGTCAGATTGCCGTAGATGGAGGACTGAATGTGAGCTGAGGAAGTAGGGTAACATTATCTGAAAGGAAAATAAACTCCATCTTCTGGCGGAATAATTCGCCCAAGGTTGATACATCACGAGGTCGACCTCTTTCACCCTCCTGCTGTTTGGGGATGTCGAGGCCCTAATTTAGCGCTTCCTCCCGGAGGATCCCAGCCTCCCAGGTGTGTCTGACAGGAGCATCACCAACGCCAGTCTCTGTTCCTGAAAAGCCTTGTCCTCCATGGGTTCAAGGGCCACCCACGGCTCAGATCTCAGCTCAAACACTACCCCCTCCTGGAAGCTTTCTCCAGTCCTTCCAGACTTGAGCTGTCTTTTCCTCCTCTGAATTTCTATACCTATCTGTACATCTCCTAAAGTACACTTCGCCTTAAACCTTTATGTCTTTT
The DNA here is from genome assembly GCF_008692635.1 of Crocuta crocuta. Taxonomy (NCBI): domain Eukaryota; kingdom Metazoa; phylum Chordata; class Mammalia; order Carnivora; family Hyaenidae; genus Crocuta; species Crocuta crocuta. The sequence goes on along the minus strand of NW_027532015.1, from coordinate 2,060,889 downwards.
ATTATATTTATTGATGCTTTCCGACTTTTCTTCTCTACTAGACTAAAAGCCTCAGACAGGATCCATGGCTGAGTCACCTTGATATTCCCAAGGAGATCATATTTCTTCACATTTACGCTAGATATTAATATTAAGTACATGCTGGCTGTTCAATAAATATTTGTTTAGTAAATTAATAAAGGACCCAACAGGATCACATAAAATAGACTCCAACAACCTGACGCAATGTGCCTGTTTTAGCTCTTTGTGGATGAAAATAGCAATTTCAAAGTCAGCAGAAGCAAAGAGTTAAATGCCAAACGTCTAAGCCGACCCAAAATCCAGGAAGTGATGTAAATGCCAGTCAAGGGTGGAAACACCATAGCAAACCATGTGCAATGGGCTGAATTGTATCCCCACAAAATCCGTATGTTGAAGCCCGAACCTAGCACCTCAGAATGCAGCTGTTGGAGATGGGCTTTTAAAGAGGTGATTAAGTTAAGCTGAGGCCTTAATGTTGGGCCCTAATCTGATCTGACTGAGGAGAGGAGATGAGACACACAGAGGCAATACGGGGAGGCCCTTTTGGAAGTGAAAGTCAGAAAGTGTGACTTGGGGAGGCCATGTTTTCTGCATGTAGACAAAGCCAATTGTGGTGAATAGGAATGAGGCCAAGGGAAAGGTCTAGAGATGGCAAGACTCATAAAGATATGAAGTCTCCTGGTTGTAGGTGTGCCAATAGGCCAGCTGGATTCTCGCTCTGCCGTGGCTCCATTGCTTGGGATCTGGAGCAAAGAAATTCCAGTTGGGGCCTAGATTACCCTAAAATTCAGGTTTTCCTTCCCCGTAACAAAGAGTCCTAACTTGTTCAGTATCAAACAATTATATTCTTACTTACCTATCACCCTTCGATTGTGTTAACAGGTATGCATGATTTCTTAGAGAGTTGTAACTAGCAGCATTTTATGTAATTTTTATTTTGTTTTCTTTTAAAATAGTATATTCTTATTTTTTAATATTTAAATGTTATCTTTAATACATTAATATCTTAAATGCATATTAATATTAATCAGTAAGATATATTTAATGTAATATATGACAAGACATGCTGCTGTATAGTCCTCAGGGTAATCTTGTGTGTATATATGTGTATGTGTGTGTTTATTTTAGAGAGAGAGACAATACAATTGGGGGAGAGGGACAAAGGGAGAGAGAGAATCTCAAGCAGGCTCCAGGCTCAGCACGGAACCCTACTCAGGGCTCGATCGCATGACCCTGAGATTATGGCCTGAGCTGAAATCAAGAGTCAGATGCTTATTCCACTGAGCCACCCCGGTGCCTCCTCAGGGTAATCATTTTACTGCTTGCAAAACATTCTCTCATTGCTGTGACTGTTACAATTATCCCTTACTGAATGCTCCTTATGTTTCAGGTACTGTATATATATATATATATAGAGAGAGAGAGAGAGAGAGAGAGAGAGAGAGAGTGTTTGTGTTATGAGCCTCATAATACTCATAGAGGAATTATTGTTTCCAGTGTAGTCATATAAGCACTGTCTTGGGGCACCTGGGTGGCTTAGTCATTTGGGTGCCCAACTTTGGCTTGTGTCATGATCTCATAGTTCATGAGTTCAAGCCCCACGTCCGACTCTGTACTGACAGCTCACAGCCTGGAGCCTACTTCAGATTCTGTGTCTCCCTATCAATCTGCCCCTCCCCTGCTCATGCTCTGTCTCTCTCTCTCTCTCAAAAATGAATACACATAAAAAAAATTAATAATAAAAGAACTGCCTTAAAGGGGCAATGTGACTTGCTCAAAATCACATAAAAAGTAATAAACTAAGTTCTGGTCCGTCTCACCGCAAAATCATCCCTTCTTTACCATGCAACATGGCTCTTTGCAACCAGGGCATATTACTCTGCTCTGGCTGCCATAACAAAATATCACAAAAGAAATAAACAGCAGATATTTATTTTTTCTATTCTCAACCAAGACTACTGTTTAGCCAGTATGCATTGATCATTGATACTGACCATTATCCCTGGAATTTGGTTCAATTATCCCAGAGAAGGGAATCATTGGTATTACCCACTATTTAACTGAACACAGGCAAGGGGCCAGGTCACATAAGAGCATGGCTGCTCCCTGAGAATTGTAGGGTTGAAGTTATGGAGAAGCAGTTCCCAGAAGGAGAGCTGGCAGTGCGCAGATCAAAAAATACACATCCACCAGGGCACCTGGGTTGCCGAGTTGATTGAATGCCCTAGTGTTGATTTCAGCTCAGGTCATGATCCCAGGGTCGTGAGATCAAGCCCTGCATCAGGCTCAGCCCTGGCTATGGCGCCTCCTTGATATTCTCTTTCACTCCCTCTGTTCCTCTCCCCACTACTGCTCTCTCTCTCTCTCTCTAAAAATAAAAATAACAAAATAAAATAATTAATTAATTAAAACTTTTATTTAAATTTATTTAAACTAAATTTTAAAAAACACTGGCCACCAAATATGTAGCTATGGCTTTTACTCTACAAAATGTTAAAATAGAATAATTTACAAAAGGAGAAGAAAAAAAAAACATTGGTACTAAAACCATCTTTCTCGGTTTTCTGTCTACTCTGTCATAATTAGAATTTGTTTTGAGCCTCTTTGTCCCAATTATGGTCAAACATGGTCACCCTATATTGAAAGTCCTCAAAGAAACAGGGGTAACTGATATCCAGCTTAGTGTCACTTAGTGTCACTTGTACCTCTGCCCTGGTTGAACATCAAAATAGTTCATTCATCTGGTGTTAGAACTGGTTCATATTTGATATATCCAATTTCCTCCAAAATTTTCAGCAGTGGAGCCAAATTTTATTCATTAATTCACTCCCACACGTTAACCTTCCGAAGCACTAACCACAAAAAAACAGACCCCCACTTTGCCACACAGACACCCCTAGACTTATCTTTCCCTTTTCCCTCACCATAAGGAAACAAATTTTTAAAGACAAATTTGCATACAAATGCAATGAATTTGTTTTAAGCTCTTATGTAAAGTCATTTAGAAAGAGCTTCCAAATTCTTACTTTTGAATATCCGCTAGTAAGCAGGAGATAATTTGACCCCTGAGATATCTTCATAGAAGATACAAGAAAGCATGATTAATTTCTGGGCATGTTTAATTTCATAGAATCTTGGGCTCATGACTGAGGGGCTGATTTCCGGTTCTCCCAGGCACAACCACACCATGGAGAAATGATTTTAAAAGAGGAAGATTTAGTGAGAGCTTAATAAAATTTTCAGGCCAGCTCTCAAGGTTCTTTTAATTTCCTACGTACTGTTAAAGAGCAACACATGTCCTGTGGTTAGAATGTTCTGGTAGTGCACCTGTGGACAGAAACAACTGGAGAACACAACAGAATCTGCTTAGGTGTCTAAACAGCCAGCAAACAAAGATGAAAATGGCTAACAGCTGCATTGAATGATCCCAGGGTAGTAGCCCTGACCGAAAATAAAATGCTGCCACCAGGGACAAGAATCACAGAAACTTCCAGAGGGTGCTCAGGATGTGCATTCCAGCTGAAACCCCAGGGTTCTCTGTGGCTTGCATCTTTCCTTGGCTTGTGGTGCTTGCAGTGGACTGCATTCCCAAGTTCAAGTGGACTGCATTCCCTTTTCAGAAGTGCGCCAGCGGAGAAAACACCCTATTACATACTGGTAGTTTCCAAGGAAGGCTGTCCTAATAAACAAAGTTAGAAATCATGTCTGGTCCAATCTGCCAGAGAGGTGGTGCCATAAATGTAATAAAGAATTATATGTCTTGGGGTGTCTGGCTGTCTCAGCCCATAGAGCATGCGACTCTTGATCTCAGGGTCATGAGTTTGAGTCCTGCATGGGGTGTAGAAATTACTTAAAAACAAAATCTTTAAAAAAAACAAAACAAAACAGATGGTGTTGGGAGAATTGGACAGAAACATGCAGAAGAATGAAACTAGATCATTTTCTCACACCATGCACAAAAATAAACTCAAAATGGATAAAGGACCTGAACGTGAGACAGGAAACTATCAACACCCTAGAGGAGAAAGCAGGAAACAACCTCCTTGACCTCCACCGCAGCAACTTCTTACTTGACACATCCCCAAAAGCAAGGGAATCAAGAGCAAAAATAAATGATTGAGACNATTTTATAAGCATTGGTTTAAAATTTTGTTCACAGACAAATAATTTCTAGAGTTCATTACAGTTTCAATACTTCCATTTTACACTCTACAGCACCTGTCTAATCCTCCCTGGGGAAAGGTGTCTTGATCTTCCCCGAGATGAAACAGCAGTCTATATTCCCAGTCATGATGCCAGAACATTGCCCCCCTCCACACTTTCAGTCCCTAAATGTTTGGGAATTAAAGTCATTAATCTTTTTCTTTCTTTCCTTCTTTTAATCACAGGGGCCCTACTGGCAATGGTGATTAGCAATTTTAGCCTAAAAAAAAAAATTCTAGCACAGCTGCAAGAAAACAGACAAACAGAACAGCTCGGAAGACCTGATCTATTTTTGCTTCTTGTTTAGTTGGCAAAACAAAATTCCCTTTTGGAAAGAATTTCCCTCCCACCCACTCCACTCCGTTTATCCTCTCTCTTCTCCTATAGCTTTCATGTAGTTCTTTCCTCAATGCTGCTGTCCTTTCATTCAGGAGGCATTTCCTTAAGTTTTCATTCTTTTTAAAAAAATTTTTTAATCTTTATTTATTTTTGACAGAGTGTGAGTGGGGGAAGAACAGAGAGAGAGAGAGAGGGAGACACAGAATCCAAAGCAGGCTCCGAGCTGTCAGCTCAGAGCCCGATGTGGGGCTCGAACCCATGATCCGTGAGATCATGACCTGAGCCAAAGTCGGTCGCTTAACTGACAGAGTCACTCAGGCACCCCTAACTTTTCATTCTTTTAACCAACATCCACTCCATGCCTAGTGCCAGTGAAGTATTGTGCTGGGCACTGTCAGGCTGTGTAAAGAGACATTGAACTCAAGTGCTAACATCAACAAGTCTATGATCCCAGTAGAAGATATGACTGGTATATAAATAAGTCTAACTGAAAGTCAAAGGTGGGAAGGGACAAAATAAATATAGAGTGACATAGAAACTCAGAAGGAGAAAGATTCATTCTGGCTTGAGGGTTCAGTGAAAGTTCACCGAGGAGGTGTGTGCATAAAGGCCATTCCAGGCAGAGAAAAAACAGCAAGAGCCAAGGAGTGGAGGCATGACAATAATTTTTAAAAACAAAGAGAGACCGAAGGACCAGAGTGGCAGATCTCAAGGTGTGGTTTCCGGACCATCGGCATCTGCATTACCTGAGAACTTTCTAGATATGTCGGTAGTTGAGCCCCATTCCAGATCTACAGAACCAAAACCTCGGTGGTGGGACTCAGTCATCTATGGTGTAACAAGCCAACCAGAAGATTCTAATGCATTTTCAAGTTTGGGAGTCACCGAATGAAGGTATGTGGCACACAGGAGGTATATGGGGTAGGACGTCAGCTTTAAAAGCAAGCCTGGAAAAATGGGACTACATCAAAGTTAACAACTTGTGCATCTAAGGGCACAGTTAGCAGAGTAAAAAGCCAGTCCACACTGTAGGAGACACAGTTGGCTCTTAACGCGTACAAAGTGCATAGGCTCACATGCATGTGAGGTTTCTTCCGATAAACCTATTGGAAAACGTCTGGAGGGGCGCCTGGGCGGCTTAGTCGGTTAAGCGTCCGACTTTCGCTTAGGTCATGATCTCGCAGTTCGTGGGTTCGAGCCCCGCATCGGGCTCTGTGCTGACTGCCAGCTCAGAGCCTGGAGCCTGTTTCAGTCTGTGACTCCCTCTCTCTTTGACACTCCTCTGCTCACACTGTCTCTCTCTCTCCTAGAAATAAATAAAAACATTAAGAAAAAAAAGGAAAACGTTTGGAGATTTGTGACAATTTGAAAAAACTCAAAGACAAACCATGTAACCTAAAATACTGAAAAGTTTTTCACAAAAAATTTCGAAGTTAGGCGCATCATAAATGCATAAAATATACATGGATTTTATCATTTGCTACCATAAAATGTACACAAATCTTTTACAGAAAGTTACAATTTATCAGGCTGTGTGCACACAAGCATTTCCAGACTGTCTGTTAGCAGCCGAGAAAATAGAAGCAAGCGTAAAGATGCGGTATTAAATCACAGCTGCATAAAATGAAGGTAGCACATATTGGGCTATTGTACGGTGATCATTTGGTAGCCACTTCCTGTTGCTATCGTAGTGAGCTCCAGCCTTGCAAGTATCTGCTTAAAATGCAGCGTGATGCTAATCATCTCCCTGAGAGCAGTTTGTCCTCCAGGAAATTGCTTATCTCAGTAAGGAGTGATCTCTCGTGGTTCCCCCTATTAGAAGTTAAGTTTTGAGGGAGTCAAAAGTTACATGTGGGTTTTCAACTGCAGCATGAGAGTGGTGGTCCTAAGCCTAGCATTGTTCAAAGGACACCTGTATTTGCAAACATATATCTGATAAGGGGTTAATATCCAGAATATACAAAGGATTCCTATGGGGCACCTGGCTGGTTCAGTTGGGAAAGCATGTGACTCTTGATCTCAGGGTTATGAGTTCAAGCCCCATGTTGGACAAGAGCTTACTTAAAAAAAAAAAAAAAAAAAAAAAAAAAGGATTCCCACAACTCAACAACAATAAAAAAAATCAAATAACCTAATATTTAAAAAATGGGCGAAGGGCTTGATAGACGCTTTCCCAAAGATAATATAGGCATGACCAAAAGTATATGAAAAGATGCTCAACATTAGTCATCATCAGAGAAATGCGAATCACAATCGCAATGAAGTATCACCTCACGCCTATTAGGATGGCTACTATCCAGAAAAACAAAAAAACAAAACAAAAAAAACAAACAAGAGTTGGCAAGGATACGGAGAAATTGGAACACTTCACGCACCATTGGCAGGATTATAAAATGGTACAGCCTGTATGTATGCAAGTTTCTCAATAAATTAAAAATAAAAGCGGCATAGGGTCCAGCAATCCCACTTCTCGATATATAGTCAAAAGAATTAAAAGCAGACTCTCAAAGAGATTTTGCACACACGTGTTCATAGCCTCGCCATGCACAATAGCCAAGGAAGTGTCAGCAGCACAAGTAACCACTGACGGAAGAACGGACGGATTGTGGCTCATGCACACAGTGAAATATTACTCAGCCTTCAAACTGTAGGAAACCCTATCACCTGCTACAGCATGGATGAACCTTGAGGATATTATGCTTAACTGGGATGAGCCACCCAGGCGCCCCCCTCCTTGAGGATATTATGCTAAATGAAATGCGCCAGTCACAAAAAAACCCACAAATACTGTATGATTCCATTTATGTGGTATGTAAAGTACTCAAATTCATAGAAATAGAAAACAGAATAGTGGTTTCCAAGGTCTGTGGGAAGTGGGGGTTCTTATTTGATGTGTTTGAGTCCCAGATTTGCAATATGAAAAATCCGTGGCAGGGCACCTGGGTGGTGGTTAAGCGTCTGACTTTGGGTCAGGTCATGATCTCATGGCTTGTGGGTTCAAGCCCTGCATTCGGCTCTGGGCTGACAGCTCAGAGCCTGGAGGCTGCTTCACATTCTGTCTTCCTCTCTCTGCCCCTCTCCCCCTCAAAACTAAATAAACATTAAAAAAAAATTACCCTAGGGAATTGAAAGGATACACTAGAACCTAGGCCAGTTTTCTCCCGATTTTTGTGGAGGAGGGAATACTTATTTGCTGTTTTGGCTGATATCATTTTCTCTTGCATTTGGAAACTGGGTGCGGACTTTGTTCTCCCTGCTCACTGCTTTCCTCAGGGCCTAGAACAAGGCCCCTGGCCTCTTCCTCTGAGCCCCAGCCTTTTCTCTCGCAGAGTAAGGATGAAAATGCACAAAATGGTGCCCCAGTCCGTACTTGTAAAGCCACACCACTTGCTCAAATCTGAAAGGCGAGGGCTTCCCTTAGCTTCGTGCTGGGGGCGGGACCTGGAGAATTGCTCCCAGTGAGATCTCACTCTCAGTCCGTCTCTTTCCTCCTTTCTCTTTTCCTCCCTACTGTCCCTAAGATAAGGCAGCGTTGGGTCCCTCTTTGCCGATTTGGTCATCCCCTCGTCTGCACCATTTTAAGACCATAGGGCCTGCTGATACGGTGGCAAGAGTATTTTAGGGTTAAAGAGAACTCAGTCTCAACCCAGTCATGCCATTCACTACACGTGTCCCTGGAAAGTCCCTTAACATCAAGGAGCCTCTGTTTACTTTCCTGTAAAATGTGGGTAATAATACTCACCTTGGAAGCTTCAGCAAAGATCTGGGACGCCTGGGTGGCTCGGTCAGTTATGCGTAAGACTCTTGGTTTCAGCTCAGGTCATGATCTCACGGTTCATGGGATCGAGCCCCACATGTGTGGAGCCTGCTTGGGACCCTCCCTCTCTCTCTGCCCTTCCCCAGCTCACACATGCTCAGCTCACTCTCTCTCTCAAAAGAAATAATTTTGTTTAAAAAAAAAAAGGAAGTTTCTAGAAAAAACACTAAATGAAGTAAGAAATTTAGTTGAAGTGCCCAGTATACGCCCATGCATAGAGGTGGTGCTTGAGAATAATAATTATGCCTCAACATTATCCAGGAAGGGCGACTTGTATAGCCTTGTCTATAATCCTTTCTGTTGTTAAACACACCTTACTCCTCGAAAGTTCTTGTCTCTAAACTAAATTCCAGATTATTTTGGCCCTAGTTGAGGAAAGAAGAAGATGAGGGAGGAGGAGGAGGAGGGAGAGGGTGAAGGGGAAGAGAGGGAAGATGGGGAGGGGGAGGGGGGAGAGGGAAAAGACAAGAAGGAAAAGGAGGGGGGAGGGGATGGAGGAAGAGGAAGAAGAGGAAGTATCTGTGAACTTTAGTCTCCGTGACACTTCCCAGCCTGTATTAAAGTTACCGTTAATCCAGATTTCTCTGGTCGGCCTGCTCAGCTCGGTCGTCTACTCCCCCTTTGCGGGTCCTTTGCCCTCTTTTGTGCTTCACTTTCATCCATCTCTTCCTATGTGTATTAATTGGTGTATTTTGTAGGTCAGTGTGCTATTAAGGTCAAGGTCTCTGTCTCTGGGACTTGGATTCAGCTGTCAGCCCTCAGACTCAAAACAATCCGAGACAGAGTGGAAGCCTCACACGCAGCCACAGGGGCTGCGAGAGAAACAAAGGCTGGATTTGCCGGAGAAGGGGACAGCTGGAGGCGGCCATCACAGTCCCTTAGACCTGTTTTCCTGAGGTAAAAAAAAAAAACAAAAAAAAAACTTGGGAAGTAGAGTAGGGTCAAGAGTGTTCAGGAATAACTATAAACACCAGCCTTGAACACACATAAAACACGGGTCAGGAAATGCTGGGTCTATTTCATTATTTTTCACAAAAGATTCCCTCAGTCTCTTGCTAATAGATGCTTGCCCTAAATTCTATTCATTTGCTCTTCCTTCTTTTGTTTATTTTTCATTATCTCCCCTGCCCGATTTGTTACACACTTCATTGTCATATTGCTTTTCCTTGCTGGTTCCCTTGGCCTTTTACTGAACGGTCACTGCTGTCCTCATTACAGATCTTTCAAGGTTGTTTATTTGATATAATGGAAAGAATGAAATTTGAAATCTGACTGGTCAGCCCCTGGGAGATGTACAACCTTGAACAAGGCACAATGGGCTTATTTCACAACGACCTCCCTGAATTGTTAGAAAGATGAAAAAAATGTGAAGTATACACAACATTAGGACATAGTAAGAACTCAAAAAAGGTATAGCTATTATCGGTGTTTTAAAAACCTCATGCATGTATGTGTGTTATTGGACATGGTAGGTTATCTGACCAGAAACTAACATCAAGTGAGTGTGGATTGTGCTTGGAGTTGGTTTTTCCAGAATAAGGTGAGCGGGACTGAGTCATTCATTCCCTATAACCAATGGCTGGCGTTTCTGAGGATGAGGATTGACACTGTGGATTTACACTGTGTCTGTGGCAAAAATCAAGTCTCTTTCCGTATTCCTGGGCTCTGCTGACAGCCATCTTGATACTCTAGGGTCTTACTGACTTCACATTAGAATCATCGGGGAAGTTCTTTTCTGTTTTGTTTTGTTTGTTTGGTTTGGTTTTCATTGGTCACACCCAGAGGGTCTGTGGTTTTAGGTCTATGGTAAGTCCCAGTTATCTGGATTTTTTTTTAAAGCTTTTTAACCAATCAGTTAAGCGGCTCAAGTCATTATCTCACGGTTCGTAGGTTCAAGGTTGGGCTCTGTCCTGACAGCTGGGAGCCTGGAGCCTGCTTTGGATTCTGTGTCTCCCTCTCTCTCTGCCCCTCCCCCGCTCGCACTCTGCTCGCACTCTGTCAGTCTCTCTTTCTCTCAAAAATAAATAATAAACATTAAACATTTTTTTTAAACATTTTTATTTATTTCTAGGAGAGAGAGAGACAGCGTGAGCAGGGGAGGGTCAGAGAGAGAGGGAGACACAGACTCCGAAATAGGCTCCAGGCTCTGAGCTGGCAGTCAGCACAGAGCCCGACGCGGGGCTCGAACCCATGAACCGCGAGATCATGACCTAAGCGAAAGTTGGACGCTCAACCGACTAAGCCACCCAGGCGCCCCTAAACATTTTTTTTTAAAAGCTCTCAGATAATTCTAGTTGCTGAGTCGGCTTTCCCAGGTTAGATAATTCAGCAACCTCTACCCCCACAGGGTGGCTTCTCATGCCGTCCTCCACTCAGACTTTTCCAGCCTCATTCTTAGCTTTAGATGAACTGGTTCTCTACTGCAGACTAGCATCTACTGATGGCAAAGGGCAAAACTGTTTACCCTCCTGGTTAGTATTCACATTGTAAGTGGTTCCATCTGGAGGACAGTGTTTTCCTCAACGGAAAGGCTTGACATCAAAGTACCGCCTCCTCCAGGAAGCCATCTCTGACTGGCAAGCCATGCTAAGGGTCTTTCCTGCAAACTCTGAAAATGCCATGCCTACTCTCTAGTTTAGCACTTCTCCTGGTGACGTTAAAATGACCTGCTTTGACACCTGTGTCTTTTGTCTTTACACCTGTGGCATCGCCCTGTGTGAGGGACACCTGGGTTCCCAGGCACTGATCCTCTCTTGAGCCTCTGCTAAGTACCAGGTGCATCACAGACTGTCATCCTTCCTTGAAGGCCTTCCATGGTGAGGCCACACTCTTCTGGAATTCTCTATCTTGTAGTCCCGTTTGTCTTCCAAACCAGAAACCTGGGTTTAATCCCAGACTCTTCTTTCTCCCTCCAGCTCATGTCTAATTAGGCATTCTTGCCCATTTCTCCTTCCTGGAAATTTCTCTACCTGTCTCCTTTGAGTCTGGCCTCATGACCACTGTCTTAGTTTCCTGAAATAGATATCCGACCAGTCTCCTCTCTTCCCATTTCTTCTTCTGACTAAAAAAAAAAGCCCTTCAAGAATGTCCCTCAATGGGGTGGGTAAAGAAATTGCGGTATGTCCATATGATGGAACACAACCCAGTAATAAACAGGAAAAAGTACTGACACAAACAACACTTGGAAAAATCTCAAAGGCATTGGGCTCAATAAGAGAAGCCAGTCTCGGGGCGCCTGGGTGGCTTAGTCGGTTAAACGTCCGACTTTCGCTTAGGTCATGATCTCACGGTTCATGGGTTCGAGCCTTGCGTCGGGCTCTGTGCTGACAGCCAGTTCAGAGCCTGGAGCCTATTTCAGAGCCTGTGTCTCCCTCTCTCTCTGACCCTCCCCTGCTCACGCTGTCTCTCTCTCTCTCTCCTAGAAATGAATAAAACATTAAAAAAAAAAAACAAGAAACCCTGATTTCTTTAAAAAAAGAGAGAGAGAGAAGCCAGTCTCAAAAGCTTACATGATTTATGATTCTATTTATATGACATTCTCCAAAAAACCCACAAAATCACAGTGATGGAGAGCAGATCAGAGGTCACCACTGGTTTGTGTGGGTCAAGTTGTGACCCCAAAGGGGTAGAGAATGGATTTCTGGAGAGTGTGATAGAACTGTCCTGTATCCTGATAGCTACACAAAACTGTACCTGTGGTGAAATTCATAAAGGTCAGTTGGGGATATAATAGTTCAAAAATTAAAAATATATACAGGGGCACCTGGGTGGCTCAGTTGGTTAGTATCAGACTTTGGCTCCACTCATGATCTTTTTTTATTTTAATATTTATTTATTTCTGAGAGAGAGAGATACACACAGAATCTGAAGCAGGTTTTAGGCTCTGAGCTGTCAGCACAGAGCCCGATGTGGGGCTCAAACCCACGAACCGTGAGATCATGATCTGAGCCGAAGTCAGTTGCTCAACCGACTGAGCCACCCAGGTGCTCCTCACTGTTTAATTTTTAAAGTTCATTTATTTATTTTGTTTTGTAATCTCTACACTTCACATGGGCCCCGAACTCACAACCCTGAGATCAGCCAGCTGGGTACCCCTATACTTCCAGTGTTTAACACAGGGCCTGGGGGTAGACTGTTGCAGTTTGAGGGGTGAATGACTCCATGATGCTCTAACCTCACAAACATGACCAAAAACACATTATAAGAGAATACAGAATGGTGTTTTAAGTGATCCTGTGGTCGGTCCTTCTATGGGGTTCCAAATACAGTGGCTCCCTGTGTGGGATCGAGCCAAACAATCTGCGAGCTGGCTTCCATCTCATTCTGAATTCACAAAGAGGTAGGAAGGGGGCACTGAGCCGGGCTGACCACATGCTGTGTTCCCAGCCCCGCGGTCCCTCTGTTCTGCCCCCAATCCTGTGGGATGGGTGTTAACAACACCGTCTTCCAGAAGAGGAGCCAGGTTTGCAGCCTCGCCCACCCTTCAGAATCAGCAAGCTCCGAGGCCCGTGTCGTCACAAGAACAGCAGCTACTGTTTACCTGTGGGGCATTGCCCGGTGTGTGTTTATCTCATGGAGTCCCGTTACCAGTTCTGTGTAAACTGGGTTTTATATCCCCACTTCCCACGCGAGAACACAGAAAGCAAAGACCAAGAGACATGAAGCAATGCCTCCAAGGTCACGTGCTGGGAGAGCGGGGTTTGCCCGACAGCAAAGTTCACGCTCTTGGCCACAGTGTGACTCTCCTTATTGCTCTGCCCACAAAGTCTACGCGATTGCACGCCGACCTCCTCCCACCCCCAGGGCCTGAGGCTCCCCTCTCTCATACTTACAGTTCCTCCCTTTCCCCCAAGACAGTCCCAGCAGATTTTACCCGAACCTGACCAGGAGGGGCCTGGAAAATCTCACAAACTCACATCACCGGTGTCGTGACGACAACAGCCAGCTAGTGTTACCGATGAGGAGAGAATTCCTTCCACAAATCAAAGCACGAACGGAGTTGTGGGAGCTGCAGTTAATTACCTAAGGATAAACATTCCTGTTGGCTTCAGAACGTTTTGATTTAGAAATTCTACTAATTTAAAGGAAGAATTTATGTAGAGTCGTTGAAACCGCACAGTGAGGCCATGTCCATGTGGGTACATGTGGGTGCCGGTTACGGAACGCACTTGAAAGAAATAAAGCTTTATCCAGCTTGAATTCGAGAGGCTTCAAACACAAAACCAAAACAGAAAACCCTCACAGCTAACTAGGAGAATGAGTAAGAAAAGGAATAGGACTTTGTAAAACAAAACAAAAAACAAACCAAAAAAAAATGACTTTGACCTCTATTTCACCTCTGGGAAATCTTCAGATTAATTGCAATGCTTGCAAACGTACCAAAGGTTCTGCAGGCACGAATTAGCCACATGTTCTCATGTCCGGAGTGTGCGCTAACAGACTGCAGCGCAAAAGGTAAGGATCAGACGTAAGGGGCGGGGGGCATGGCGCTTTATTATAGGCAGAAGAATCCTTGAACTTCGATTCCAGACGGGGCTGGGGAAAAGCGTGACCAGGACTAGCTGCCCAGCGGGGCTCGGGCAGAATTGCCTGCCGGCCTTGGCAGATGAGGTTGGTTGCTTTCTGTTTTAAGTTGCTTCCCGGCGGCTGACACTTAACTGTAATCGAGACTGAGTTCAGGTTTATTTTTTCCTCTCGTTCCCTGCATCCTGTTCCCAAAGAGCTTTTCCCGGCCGGGTACCCACCCCACCCTCTGTTCCCAAGGAGCCCAGCTAGTCTTGCAAACTGATCCCAGGATCTCCAGAGCCCGGAGCCGATGCTCTGCGCCCTTTGGTATCATTGGCAGATCAGCTGCAGGTCACAGGTCGTGCTTCCAGAAGATCAGGTAAGGATGTGCCGACTCAGCACAGCTGGGAGATACTCATCAGATAAGACACCCCTTGTTCTCATGTGCAGGTTATTTTGTTTTTTCATGTGCAGCTTGATAGCAAATGTCCTTGGTGTCTCATTGGAAATCAGGTACCAAACACAAGCCCTATAAGAATATTGGCATTGGCTTCTTCAAGATTTTATTCTGGATCTTTCTGTTGTTATTAAACTAAAAACCCAAAGTGTAGCTTACTCACATTTCCAGTTGTAGCCAAAGTCCTAAAGAAAAGCCTCAAGTTAGAGCATCAGCAAATGAAGAATCTTAGAAGAAAACGCTTTTCCAGAACTTGCCTGAGGAGATGTCATATGAACATGACCTTCTGTGTGCCATTCCAGGTTAACGTGTCCCTGGCCAAATATCCCTAGTTTCGGTTCTTATTTTAGGTGACTTTCCTTTTGAGGTTACATGTGCTCCTTTTGAAGAAATTATTAACCATTTATTTCAGCTTTTACAATCCTTTCTTGGGGCACCTGAGTGGCTCAGTCGGTTAAGTCTGACTCTTGGTTTCAGCTCAGGTCATGATCTCACAGTTTTCGAGTTCAAGCCCCACATTGGGCTCTGAGCTGACAGTGCAGAGCCTGCTTGGGATGCTCTCTCTCTCTCTCTCTCTCTGCCCCTCCCCTTTTTGCTCTCTTTCTCCCAAAATAAATGAATAAACATTAAATATGCATATTTATTTATCCTTTCTTGATGAGCAGTTAAACAAAACTTAAAGTCAAATTACCTAATTTGGCTTTAAAATGTCAGATTCCTTTTTTTTTTTTAAATGTTTTATTTATTTCTAGGAGAGAGAGAGAGAGAGACAGCGTGAGCAGGGAGGGTCAGAGAGAGAGGGAGTCACAGACTGAAACAGGCTCCAGGCTCTGAGCTGGCAGTCAGCACAGAGCCCGACGCGGGGCTCGAACCCACGAACCGCGAGATCATGACCTAAGCGAAAGTCGGACGCTTAACCGACTAAGCCACCCAGGTGCCCCTAAAATGTCAGATTCCTAAACCAGCTCTTCCCCAGGCAGAGCCCAGGCAGCCCACCCTGGGAGTCCCCGGAGTGCTCATCATCGCCCCTCCCCCCCCTCCAGGAGTTCATTCTGCAGACCTGACAGCCTGCCCAGGACTCACCTAGCTGCAAAGGAGATTGCACACTCACTCCCACATCCCAAGGACGGGTTGCTGTGTTGCGTCTCAGAAAGAAAGGGAGCCAGCAACCCCACCAGTTAAAGAAGAAAGGCGGCTGCTCCCTGGGTCTCTCTTTCTCCCTCTAAGGCTGAGCAGTCTCTGTTTCTCCCTGTTGTGTCTACTTCTTGCTTCTCTGTATGCAAATGGAATGATTTCATAGCTGCCGAAAATATAGTGAAAAAAAGTCTAATTCCAGGGTGCCTGGGGGGCTCAGTCGATTACTGCTCTCTGACCCTTGGTTTCTGCTCAGGTCATGATCTTGCAGTTTGTGAATTCGAGCCCCACATCAGGCTCTCTGCTGATGGTGCAGAGCCTGCCTGGGATTCTCTCTCTCTCTCTCTCTCTCTCTCTTTCTGTCCCTCCCCGCATCTGTCTCTGTCTCAAAATAAATAAATAAACTTTTAAACAATTATTTTTTAAAAAAAGGTCAAATTCCAGACACAGATGCTGTCATTCTAGGCCAGGACTTGGTGCTCTTGATCCGGCCGTGTGCCTTGAAGCAAAGGCCAGCGTGTATGAGGAGGAAGAGCTTTGGGGGCAGAATAAAAGGCACATGTGCAGAAGGATGAAGGTGGAAAAGATAAGGGAGGCTCAAGGGCTGGTATGCTGGGCTCAGAGTTTGGCAATGGGGTGGAGAGCGAGGGTGGGGAAGAGAAGGAAAAAGAAGGCAGGGTCAGATCTGGGAACGGGAACGTCCGCGTGCCATGTTAAGCATTGAGAGTTCGCTCTGCGAGTCGGGGGTGGTGTCAGTGGAGGAGCCCCCTGAAGAATCTGGAGTGAGAAATTGACATGACCAGATTTGCATTTTAGGGAGATTGCTGGAAAAATCCAGCCCTTCCGAGGACTGGAGGCAGCCAAGGGCTACTGGTCTCCCCACTGCAAGCTCATATCAAGTTGTATATTGAACAGAAGCAGCCTCACCAGAGTTCCAGAAGAGGCACAAACACTTAGGAGCAGGCAAGCAGGCAAGCAGGGAAGCAGCCGTGTGACGTGGCCCCTGGGGGCCCAGCCACCTCTCAGGAAGGAGCCAATCCACAATCCACAGCAAAGGTGACCATGCTCTGCGGGAGCCCAGCAAGGCAGCAGCTAATGAGGCAACAGCAGATTTCTAGATTCCTAGAATTTCTGACCTAAGGAGCCTCTCCGAAGGTGTTAGACTATGGAGTCACCCAGTTCTTACCCCCACTCATCCAGGAGAAGTGTGTGAACAGCCCCTTTTATGTGCTGCCTGTCTTGTTCACCTTGTTTACCAACTGAAAATTATCTTTAATATCTCTTATTCTAATCAAGAAATCCTCTAGTGCATATTAAGTAAGATATTTGAAGTGCTTTCTGAGGATGAACTGTTGATTAGGGTCTTTGGTTTTTTTCTCTCTCACAATTTAATAAGTTATGGGTGTGGTGCCTGAGTGGCTCGGTCACTTAAGTGTCTGACTTTTGATTTCGGCTCAGGTTATGATCTCAAAATAGTGAGATCGAGCCCTGCCTCCAGCTCCGCACTGGGCATGGAGCCTGCTTTCGATTCTTTCTCTCTCTCTCTCTCTCTCTCTCTCCTCTCTCCCTCAACAAAACAATTTATGGTAGAATATACAAACACTATATATTAACAGTCCCCACGTGGACAAGTGCTACCTGGACACACAGACATTTTAACCATTTTAAAACCATTGCAAACCATTAAGAACTTCACAATGTTGTGAAGTGGACCATTACCACTAGCTATTTTCAGAAATGTTTTCACCTTCCTAAACTGCAACTCTGTCCCCATTAGACTCTAACCCCCATCCCTTCTTCTCCTGGCCTGTGGCAACCACCGTTCTACTTCCTGTCTCTAAGAATTTGACTATTAGAGGTACCTTAGATACATCTGTCTTTTTGTGTCTGGCTTATTTCACTCAGCATAATGTCTTCAAGTTTCATCCATGTTGTAGAATGTATTGTGAATTTCATTCCTTTTTAGGGCTGAATAGTATTCTAAGCAGGGTCTCTTAAATGTCAACGAAACACTCCTAGAAAGTAGGAGTCTTGGGTAGTTTGTGCTGAAGCTAGCAATTAGGATAATTAAACAATTAAACAAGGAAGAATAAGAAGGACCCAGGGGCACCCGGATGGCTCAGTTGGTTGAGTGTCCAACTTGGGCTCAGGTCACAACCTTGTGGTTCATGAGTTTGAGCCCTGCATCGGCCTCTGAGCTGACAGCTCAGAGACTGGGGCCTGCTTCAGATTCTGTGTTCCTCTCTCTCTGTCCCACCCCCATTTGAGTTCTGTTTGTCTTTGTCTCTCAAAATAAGGAAGGAAGGAAGGAAGGAAGGAAGGAAGGAAGGAAGGAAGGAAGGAGGAGGGAGGAAGGGAGAGGGAGGGAGGGAAGAAGGAAAGAAGGAAGACCTAAATAATAAGGGTCTACAGCAGTGAAAAATGGATGGAGGGGAAGAAGTATCAAAAACTTCCAGGAGACAGAATGAATAGAATTTGGCTACTGGATGAGGGGATGAGAATGATGGTGGAATTTCACCTGATCCACAGCTTTCTGGTTTGAGGAACCAGCAAGACATGAAATGCAAGAGAAGTGAATTTTTAGGGAAGGGAGGCGAGCTCATTTCGGAGGGCCTGTTGATGGACAAAGAGAGTGGTGGATGGTCAGCTCTGGGTTAGAGAGAGACCCGGCTGAGAGATGCATTGGGACATCTCAGCAAATGAGTGGCCGCTACGGCTGTGGTGGGACCGAGCTCACTCAGGAAGGAGACAGAACATGAGGGGGGCGAGAAAGGAACAGGACAATGACTGGGCCGGGGCTGTGAGAAGACCCCGCATCAGAGAAAGTGTCAAAAGTACATCTGCAAGACACCGAAGGGCAGTGGCTGGAGAAAAAGTTGAGGAGCCTCAGAAGAGATTTTCCAAGGGGACTGGTCCCCAGAGTCAAAGTGCTAGATGGGCACAAAGACAGAGGCCGACATGTGCTCTCTGCTGGTGGTGACCAGGAGGAGAAGCCAGCAGCCTGCCCGAGTGGGGGTGACAGATGCCAGATGGCCGTGTGTTGAGGAATGACGGAGGCCAAGGTGAAGATCAGCGTGCTATGGAGACTTCTCCTGAGAAACCTGAGTGTGAAAGAAAGACTAAGGACACTGAGCTCTGGTTGTTGTTTATTTTTACATTTATTTATTTATTTATTTTCCAGGGAGGCATTTTATTTGCACACATGTATTCCATCCCTGGAAAAAGAATACCAGGATTTTCCCTCCTGTGTGTTTTTGTCTTGCTTCATGGTCCGTGATGCCAGCTGAGAGTGTCAGTACAATGACAGCGAACTGGAGGGACGGGAGCAGATTATTTCACCTTTCTGGTTGTTTATTTTTCATTTTATTTTATACTCTTTTGTATTTATTTTTGAGAGACACAGAGAGACAGAGCACAAGCAGGGGAAGGGCAGAGAGAGACAGAGACACAGAATCTGAAGCAGCTTCCAGGCTCTGAGCTGTCAACACAGAGCCTGACATGCGGCTCGAACGCATGAACTTCGAGATCATGACCTGAGCCGAAGTCAGATGCTCAACTGAACGAGCCACCCAGGCACCCCCTGGTTGTTTATTTTTCAATCTAGAATAGATGTAGGGGCAGCTGGCTGGCTGCGACTCTTGACCTCAGGGTCAAGCCTCATGTTGAAGCGAGGTACTATCTACAGCCCACGGAGGGACATTAGCCCAGTGTTCAGATAGTGGCCTCTGGCCTCTCCTGGTGCCTGGATACCAGAACAAAGACAAAGGAGTTGCCCGATTCTTTTAGAGTGCGTCCACAGCCCCCATGTGGGGAGACGCTACCTGGACAGACACACAGAGCCACAAGCCTCCTATAGCGGATGGGTGACCAGGTGACCACCTGCAGGTCACAGAGATCACAGGGACAGCAGCCTCTTTGTAGCCATCTACTGCAGAGGACCCAAGTAATGAAACATGAGACAAAAATACAAGGCCTGTCCTTCGTCACTAAATTTAAATATAATTTTAAAATAACAGTTTAACATAAAAGATCTCCCAAACCTTAAGAGACTCTTAAATACAGAGAAGAAACTGAGAGATGCTGGTGGGGTGTTGGGTGGGGGATGGGCTGAATGGGCGATGGGCATTAAGGGGGACGCTTGTTGGGGTGAGCCCTGGGTGTCATATGTAAGTGATGAATCGCTAAATTCTAGTCCTGAAATCATTATTACACAATATGTTAACTAACTTGGATTTAAATTAAAAAAAGAGATCTCCTTTTTCATTTTGCTCTGACAACAGAAAGAAGGGGCCACCCTTTATTAAAGATCACAGTGCCGAAAAAGGTCTCATCCTTGAGTCTTCATTTTGTTAAATGAGAGCTGAGAGAGGATTGAAATCTCACATTTAAAAGCCAGAGACACTGTAAAGCACTTCTTCCAGCGAAAAGATGGGACCCCCAAGGTTCTAAAACTTCAGCTCCTCAAATTATTAGTAGTTTGCACATTTCCATATGGATACGAGAGACCTGCTCATCCCATCTTCAAGCCGACCTATCGCGTCTTTTGCAAATGTTGATTTCAGTTGCCGCATTTCGAGTGCTGTGCCGTTCCACTGGCACAGAGTAGACTTCTGTCACTCTTTCCACCGCTTACCTTCCTCGGTTGCTGTTCCAAACGCTTCATGTACCTCCAGAGAAACTCCTCCAGATCTTAAGACAATTCCTCATTAAAATTCAGTATTGAAATTTACATATATTTGCAACTCCACTCTTAGTCTGAAAATAGGTATTGCTTGAGCTTCATCTTCTAAATTTCGGGAGCCTCTCAAACAGCCCTGTTTAAATTGGTTTGAATCGAGCACCTTCTGAGTTTTTATTTGCAGATGATATTACCACAGTTGATGCCACCTCTTGCCGTCAGGTCCTCTCTGTAGCCATGTTTTCGTTGTGAAACTGCTCTGCCTGCCACGCAGGGAGCTCATTTCCTCGTCATACATCTGCTTCTGAGAGCTCCATCCAGATCTTGCTGAAAACAAAACAGTGCAGCAGCCTTGCAGAGCATGGCTGTCACCAAACTGATATGACAAATACCAAGGCCTCAACTCAGGTCTAATGACCACTGGTCATAAGAACCTACCACCTTCTTTTTATAAATAGCCGAACATTTTTGGGCTTGCAAATTCCAAGGTAGTTTCTTTGATCTTGAAACACAAACACGGAGCCTTTTTAATCACCTTAAAACAACAAACATTTACAATTTCACACAATTTCTGAAGACCAGGAACCCGGAAATGGCTCAACCGAGTGGTTCTGGCTCAGGGTCTCTGGTAAGGTTGCCTTAAAGCTATCAGCAGGGTTAGTGTCATCCGTGGAGTCATCTGGAGCTCAAGAATCCACTTCTCAGCCCCCTCTCAGGGCGGTTGGGGGGCATCTAGTTGGCTCTTGGCAGAAAGCTTCTGTCCCTCAGTACACGGGCCTCTCCACTGGTCGCCTTACAAGATGGCAGCCTACTTTCCTCAGAGTAGGAGATGAGAGAAGAGAGATGGGGAGAGTGTACATCCAAGATGGAAGCCAAGGTCTTTTCTAACCTAATCTCCATAGTCTATCAGGCATGCAGTCCAATGCTGGCAAAATAACACGTAGCATTTTGCTTTGTAGTATCAATGCTCAAAAGTATGGATTAATATCCATTATAAATGGAACATTATAAATAAGAATATTTAAATAAACAATGTATACATGTGTTGAAGCTGAATGATTTTTTTTTTTTTAATTGATAAGAGTGATAGTCAAAAAGACTGGAGACCACTGTTCTGGAAAGGAAGAAATCCTGCTTTGGAAACATTTCCTAGGTGCCAGGAACTGTTCTCAGCTTTTTATATGTATCCTCACAATTACTCCTTTCGTCCTTATAATTAATATTATTCTCACTGTATGGCTGAGTAAACCACAGCACAGAGAGATTAAATACCTTACCTGTAGTCACACAGCTACCATGCAAATTACCATGGCCAACTCCATGCAAATTAACAGCAACAGCTTCTCTCCATCCCCTCAAACCCCTCACAATCCAGTTGACTCTCTGTCTACAATTCTCCGACATTTTCAAGGACTGTGCTAGGTCATGGGGGAATAAAAATCTATAAGATGTGGTCCCCCCCTTGAAGAGCCATGAGATATGTAAATGAATTAACAAGGAGCCACTGATGGCAGCTCTGAATTTCTGGTTATAAAGCACAAGTCATTTTCTATGGACTTGAGTGAAGAAGACTGATTTTCTTTGCCTTAATGAATCTAGGTGGCTCCCTAGTAAATCCTAGAGAATCTCAGATAAGCCCAGAGTGCATCTGGAAGAGACCAGTCTCATCTTGCTGACTGTATACTCCAACAATTTTTNTTAAAAAAAAAAAAAAAGGGTATTCAGGGACACCTGAGTGGCTCAGTCTGGTAAGCAGCCACCTCTTGATTTTGGCTCAGGTCTTATCTCACTGTTCCTGAGTTTGAGCCCCATGTCAGCCTCTGCGCTGACAGCCCAGAGCCTGCTTGAGACTCCCTCTCTTCCTCTCTCTCTGCACCTCCCATGCTCATGCATGCTTTCTCTCTCTCTCTCTCTCTCAAAATAAATTTAAAAAATTAAAACAAAACCCAAAAAGCAACAATGACAAAAAGCCATACAACTATAAGTTTTCTTATGTTCTTTCTGCACCTCTGAGTCCTCTGAGAACCTGCCTATTAGCAACAGCATTTTGTTCCCACTTGGAATGATTGCTCATGGAAAATCCCTAGAGAATTTCAGAATTCTGCAGTAGTGAGAATTTATGATAAGCCCAGAGTGCACCTGGAGGAGATAATCTGAAATAAAGGTGCTTTAATTATCATATCCAGAAGATTAATTTCAAACCGAGTAGTTCTCCTCATTTTCTTGGTCTTAAAGACTGATTAAATGGGTTGTAATTTCTTTTATTTCCACCATTGCTTCCTCTAGAATGTTCTCCGAGTGGCTAACCCAGGAATAATTGATCTCATGTCTTAGCTACTGCTCGATAGACAAAATTCTCACCCACCATCGGTCAAGACATCATTTTTTGACCCCACAGTGGTTGGCGAAACACAGCGCGTTTAAAATTTTCCTATTTCATACTTGAAAAGAAAGAAAAAAGAAAAGAAAAAAGACAAATATGCCAGTTTAAAATGTTTCAAGTTGCCAAGAGAGAAATTTCATCGTCTGTGGGCTTCCCCAGGCCGGCCCCTCCTCCTCGCTAACACCTTGCCTGAGACCCAAAATGGCGCTCACTTCTCCAAGAGTCTAGGAGTTCCAGAACACGTGATCCAGGCTGCTAGAGGTGCCCGGAAGGGTGAGGAAGCCCTAGGGGAGAGCCTGTCGTCTATGCTGGGATTCCCCGGGACTGGGGATGCGGAAGGCTGGTAATAAAAGACAGGGGGAGCCAGAGGTGGGTGGCTGAGGTAGGATGGGAAGGATGGGTAGGGATAAGGGACTTCAAATCAGAGCAACAGTTTCTGCAGCGAATGTTTGCACCAGAGCAAAAATAAATATACATATAAAGAGGCAGTGACAGGAGGTAGACTGGAAGTTTGTAGCTTTAGGAAAGAAGAACTCAAATGAAGGCCAACATGTTTTACTGGCTTCCAAACCTGCTTGGGATTCTCTCTCCCTCTCTCTCTGCCCCTCCCCCATTGTAGTTTCTTTCTCTTGAAATAATTTAAATAAATAAATATAAGCCCAAGAGGATATGAATTTTTTTTAGCCCAAGAAATATAAACCATGCTCGGTTTTGCTGAAGTTAAATTTACTCTGGGAAATTAACATTTTTAAAACATTTTTTAATTGTGTATTTATGTTTTGAGAGAGAGAGAGCACAAGCAGGGGAAGGGCAGAGAGAGAGGGAGACACAGAATCAAAGCAGGCTCCAGCTTCGAGCTGTCAGCACAGAGCCCGACGTGGGACTCAAACTCATGAATTGAGAGATCATGACCTGAGCCAAAGTCGGATGTTTAGCCAACTAAGCCACCCAGGCGCCCCAACTCTGGTAAATTAACATTTTAAAACACCTTAGTGTCCCCTCCCATTCTTTATCTGATTTCTTTTATCTTTCTTTATCTGATATCTGTTATGATATTGCTAGATTCCAGTTTGTATTTTGCTAAACATTAGTGATGAGAGAAGCAGAAAAGGCAGGGACCTTTGCAGAAACTGTTCTTAAGTGAAAAATGTTCCTCTTAGCGGATCTCCCTGTGACTGCTCCTCTTGATACATTTCTTGTTTGATCCGGTTTCTTCTGAGGCCCTTCAAAAGCAGGGGAACTTGGAAACGACATTGGCCAAGACGATTACAGGTGGATCCATGCCTTCTTTACTGGCAGGAGAAACCAAGGAGTTAAAAGGGTGTATTGACATGTCAGGGCAGAGTCAGGAAATCTATTGTTTCTGTATTTTATCAAGTCCGATTGTTTCAGAGTTAAAAACCTTAGAAGCAAAACAAAACACCAACCTCTTAACATTGTTGACATCTAATTTGGTTTAGTTTTCATTTTAAAGGTTATTTCAAGCATGCTGGAACATTGAGGAGACTGGAAATTGAATGAAAACAGATATCTAGGATATTAACTTTAGCCCATCTGAGAATACAGAAAATATATATATATATATATTATATTTTTTCCCCCAGTTATTTTCCTATGCAGTTGTAAGAAATAATGCAGAAATCCCATATGCCCTTCACCCAGTTTCCCTCATGGTAACATCCTGCAAAACTATGGTACATATCACAGTCAGGACATTGACATTGATACACTCAAGGTACAGAGCATTCTCGTGCAAGGATCTTGTTGCATTAGTTATACACCCTCCCTCCTCCTCCACCCTTCCTTCACCCTTGACTGCCACTGAACTCTCCTCCCTGCCTATAATTTTGTCATTTTAAATATGTTATATAAATGGAATCACACAGTATGTAACTTTGGGGGACTGGCGCTTTTCTTTCAGCATTATTCTCTGGAGATTCATCTGGGTTATTGTATAGATCAGTAGTTTCTTTTCATTGTCTAGTCAAATGTCTTCAAATCTTTCGCCCATTTTCTAAATGGATTGCTTGGTATTTTTTGTTTGGTTGGTTTTTCATTTGTTTTTCTTACTGCTGAATTTCGAGAATTTCTTGGGTTTCTAGATACTAGTCTTTATTGGATTTGTGGTTTGGAAATGTTTTTCTCCCGGTCTGCAGCTTGTCTTTTCATTCTTATAACTGGGTCGTATGCAGAGCAGAAGTTTTAACTTTTGATGAACTACAATTTACCCATTTTTCCACTTACACTTTTCCTATCAAGTCTGAGAACTCTTTGCCTAGCTCTACATCTTAAGACTGTATCTTATTTTTTATTTTTACTTTTATTTTTAGAGAGATAGAGAATATAAGCTGGGTAGAGAGAGAGAATCCCAAGCAGACTCCATGCTCAGCACAGAGCCTGATGTAGGGTTCAATCCCACAACCTTGGGATCATGAATTGATTCGAAATCAGGAGTTGGATGCTCAATCAACTTAGCTACCCAGGTGCCCCAGACTCTTATTTTAAAAAAAAAAACTTATAGTTTTATGTTTAAGTCCATGATCTGTTTTGAGGTTTTTTTTTTTTTAAGGTGTGAGACTTAGGTCAAGGTTAACTTTTTTGCCTAAGGATGTCCAAATGTTCCAGCACCATTTATTGAAAAGGAGATCTTCCCTCCATTGAAATAATTTTGAAAATTGTGAAAAACCAGTTGTTCATATTAGTATGGGTTTGTTGAAACTATTAAAAAATTATTTTACATTTGTTTTAAAAGCATTTACCAAGTCAACTT
This sequence comes from Crocuta crocuta, assembly GCF_008692635.1. Classification (NCBI taxonomy): domain Eukaryota; kingdom Metazoa; phylum Chordata; class Mammalia; order Carnivora; family Hyaenidae; genus Crocuta; species Crocuta crocuta. The sequence goes on along the minus strand of NW_027532015.1, from coordinate 2,035,582 downwards.
ACAGGAATGCAAAAGAAATGTTAGATCAACGTCTCTGCCTTTCTTCAATTTATCCCTAGTTAAGATATTTATCAGTTCACACTCTGATTATTTCCATGACTGAAGGCATGTGAGTTTTGGCTGACCAAATATTTTCTATGGTGATTAAATTCTACACTTTGGAGCAAATAGTCAGTATTTCATAAGCTAATGGTTTTCTGGCTAGGAATATGATAAGCAGTATATAATTGCCTAGAGATAATTTTATACTTATCTGTAACTCAATAGTGGACTAACCATCTTCTTTGGCATGATTTGAAAAAGTACAGTCTTACTAGAAGGTATTTCCACTGTAAGACAAACTTCATTATGCCACGGGGCCCTATGCTAGACCCCTTCCACATGGATTGATTTCCTTGGAAGGAACAGATTGAATATGTGTAATTATGAAGATGCCAGAACACGGACTTCCCTTCTCCTAATATCATTAAAAAACTGTGCTAAAAGGAAATTGCTCTCCCCCCGTATCCTCGCTTAGCTGATTGCGAACGCCCATCAGGAAGCCACGCAGCACCAAGAAAATCAATGCAACCTAAGAGCTAGAGCAGCGGTTCTAGACCTCAGATGCCCATTAGCATCACCTACGGAGCTTTTTACAACCCCAGTCCCCAGCTGCACCCTGGACCAGTTAAATCAGAATCTCTGAGGCTGGGATGCAGGTATCAATATTTGTTAAGATTCTTGGGTCATTCAAGTGTGCAGCTCAGTTTGAGAACCACCGTTTAATGCTAAGCTCTCTTCTCTTGTTTCCTTCTTTTTTGTTGTTTTGTTTTAACGTTTATTTATTTTTGAGAGAGCCATGAGAGTGAGAGAGGAGCAGAGAGAGAGGAAGAGACAGAGAGAGAGAGAGACAGAGAGAGGGAATCCCAAGTAGGCTCCACACTGCCAACGTAGAGCCAGACGCGGGGCTCAAACTCGGGAACCATGAGATCATGACCTGAGCCGAAACCAAGAGTCGGATGCTTAACTGACTGAGCCACCCAGGCGTTCCTCTTGTCTATTTCTTTATGAAACTTATTTTTAGTATAATTTATCATTCAATGCTGTGAATACATTATACTGACTGGGTTATCATGAAAAATACTTTAAAAAAATCATTTTAAAACGGAGATACATTTAAACAATATATTAAACAATATATATGCATATATAAGTTTTCAGCTTTTATCCTATCAAAGTTGAGATGATATTGTAAATATAATTTCCTAAGTTATTTTAGATATCTGATAAATAAATGCAAAAATTAGTATCAATAACAGAAAGTGTGAAGTTAATATTGTTTACAATTGTCAATTGTTTTGCCAAATTCAAATTTGGCCAAATACAATTTTTGCCAAATTTCACAATGGTCTAAATTGCTAAAAATGTCATAATTTTTACAGTTTTACACACCTTGATCTGGGTTATGCACATCAGTAATTAAGATATACCTTTTTTTTTTTTTTTGGCTATAGAGAGAGACAGAGCATGAGCAGGGGAGGGGCAGAGAGAGAGGGAGACACAGAATCTGAAGCAGGCTCCAGGCTCCAAGCTGTCAGCACAGAGCCTGACGCGGGGCTCGAACCCACAAACCGAGAGATCATGACCTGAGCTGAAGTCAGACGCTTAACTGACTGAGCCACCCAGGCACTCCAAGGTACACTTTTTAAAAAGTCATTTTACATTGCTATAAAATAACATATAAGGTATGTGACTATACTTCACAGAATATTTTCCACCTAAATGAATAAATTACTACTGATACCCTTGCTATCATTTATAAATTTAGAATTATGATAAAAAAAGCCTCATTCCCAACCAAACTAGTAATTATTATGTAAAGATAATTATCTTTAAAAAAATCTTTCCATATTCAGATTAGAATAATGATATGAAGCAGGAAAAGCACATAAAGTGAATACAGACTTATTAAATACAGAATGGAATTGTCTTCAGCTCTAATTCAGACTCAAATGCCAGTTGGTTTATTATTCTCTGGATTTTAATGGGATATGCATGCATATATCATGCATATACGCGTAAATGTTTACATGACAGGGAAAAATGCATATTTATTACGGGCTATTTAGAAAAGCCATATAAACAAAAAACATTTTAAAATAAAAGTTATCTGTAACTATTGTTAAATGCAGTAACTCAATATAATTATAGATGCAACTCAATATAATTATAGATGCTGGATCAAAATAGCCTGATGAAGAAATATATATACATATACATATATACATACACATATATAGTAGATGATTCCATTTCTATGAATTTCTATAAAATTCTAGAAAATGCAAACTACTTTATAGTGACAGAAAGCTGATCAGTGACTGCCTGAGAAGGTCTAGAAGGACTAGAAAGGCTAAATAGAGAAGTTACAAGGGCACAGGGAGAAATTTTTAGGTAAATGATTGTGCCCATTATCTTGACTGTGATGACGGTTCCAAGGATATACACATTTATCAAAACTCATCGAATTGTATGCTTTAAATGTGTGCAGTTCTTTCTACATCAATTATACCTCAATAAACTGTCACAAAATTTTCTAGGTGACTGTTGGCGACTTTCAATCATGGAATCTGTTCTGTATAGTTTTGCTTGAAATAGAATATTGCAATCACTCTGGATATTCTTTTCACTAACTCATTGTTTTTACTTAGGAAAACATCCTGTAATTTTGCTCTCTGAAATAATCTGTGTTACAAATTCTTATTAGAAAGTAAAATTCGAATATTTTACTCACAAATTCTCCAAAGAATTCTTTTTTTTCTCCAAAAAATTCTAAAGAGCACAATAACATTCAAAACAACCCATCCAAATGATTATTTCATTTTTCAAAGTTTTCATTGACTTAGTAGCATAAGCAGCTGCAGATTTTGGAATCTGTTTTATGTAATTAATTATGGTCCCAATGAAGTTGTAATGAAGTAACATATTGGGGGGAGGGAAGGGGGGATGGAGTATATTTAGTTTCACTATTGATTTTCTATCTTTTATTCTGATTTATCACAGCTACTCCTCCTATAGATACTGCATTTATAGGAGTGACAAGAAGTCATTAAAAAAAAAAGCAGCTGACAGAGTTAAAATCAATCCCCAGGAATTCAGAATCTTACCAGGACGTCAAATGAGATTTAGATGGAAGCTCTATAAAATAGGATAAAATAGTCAGCCTCTCCTGGGTAATTCTTCAGGTCAACTTTTGGTCTTTTCATTGTTAATCACATGCAAACAACAATTGAAGTATTTTTTGATGTCAAAGACAGCAAACATATTGTAGACCCGAGATTAAAAATTCACGAAGTCAGGGAGGGGGCCGCCTGGATGGCTCAGTCAGTTAAGCATCTGACTCTTGATCTCAGCTCAGGTCTTGATCTCAGGGTCGCAAATTCAAGCCCCATGTTGGGCTCTGCACTGGACATGAATTTAAAAAAAAAAATAAAAAAATAAAAAAACAATTCACAAAGGGGGATCACCTGGCTGGCTCTGTTGGTCTTGATCTCAGGGTCATAAGTTCAAGCCCAGGTGGGATGTATAGTGTACTTAAAAAAAATTCACAAAGGGATGCAAGTTAATAGAGGAACATAAAAATCTCTCAATAATTTACAATGTATGTTTCCAATGTCTTTTATGAGTAAGCAATGTTGACTTTTGAAACCCAAGTTTTCAGCTTGGATAGTCCCAAGCATTTGCCTGGTACTTAACTCAATAAAAGTTCATTGAATTTAATATCTTAAAATATATGTTTAAATATATTGGATACTTACAGGGCCTGTGTAGAATTTGTGAAGGGATTTGAAGTTATGAGGATTATGGTAACTTGGTCTGCTCTGGGAGGTAGGAACCTTTGGGTCACCTTCGGCTACCCTCCCCAATATGTGCCTGGGGAAACCTTTCTCCATATTCGGCACACTGTTTACTGTATCGTAGTTCCAGTCTTAAGTGGGCAGAGACTAGCCCAACTCTGGAAAATTAGGAGTCCAAGCTATACTGCCTTATTAGTGACTGCATTTCAACTGCATCCATTCTCTTGTGTGTTTATATTTAGACACGTCTTGGACAGAATGTGGCAGCCATGTTAGATTAGTTCTCTGTGAATAACTGCCTCTATTATACAGGCTTCCACAGTGGCTGGAAAATATACATTTTATATATATATATATACACATAAATATATATATACATTATATATATAAATATAAATATATATATATATATATTTAAAAGAAAGGATTAACTCCTCTCCACCCCACTGCCCTCTTTGTTACTTTGGCCTAATCCTAGATTTGGGTCAGGAGCCAGTCTTGGTAAATGAAACTGATATGCCAAAAGCTGGCTTTATAGTTAACCCAAAGCAATAGATTTCTTTAAATTTAGATGAATAGGGGTGCCTGGGTGGCTCAGTCAGTTGAGCATCTGACTTCGGCTCAGGTCATGGGATCTGGCGATTCGTGAGTTCGAGATCAGAGTCCCCTGGAGCCTGCTTAGGAGTCTGTGTCTCCCTGTCTCTCTGCCCTCCTCCACTCACACACTCTCTCTCTCTCTCTCTCTCTCAAAAATAAATAAATTTGTTTTCATTCAGAAGAAGAGAATTTGCCTGTATTTCTCATTTAGGTCTACATGTGGTTGACCTTTGAACTTCATCTGTATATTGAACGTTTTCCGTAGCTTCTCTATGAATATTGGATTATTAGTCATGAATAAAATAAAATTGTTAATTCTTATAGTGTTCTAGTTTATAATTTGTAAATGCAAGAGAGGAGAGTAGGAGTTGAGTCCTTAGATGATTTAGATACCTTGATGTAAGCAGTTAGGTCAGAAAATACTAGGCTTCTGATTTAGTGAATACAGTGAACTGATAAGTGGTAGTTTCAAGAATGAAGAATTTCCATGTTCTTTTATTTTTTTAAGTTTATTTATTTATTTTGAGAGAGACAGAGGCAGCATGAGTGAGGGGGCAGAGAGAGAGGAGAGAGAGAGAGAGAGAGAGAGAGAGAGACAGAATCCCAAGCAGGCTCTGTGGTGCCAGCACAGAGCCGGATGCGGGGTTTGAACCCACCAACCTGTGAGATCATGACCTGAGCTGAAACCAAGAGTGGGACACTTACCTAACTGAGCCACTCAGGCACCCCAACAATTTCTATGATCTTTTAAAAAAAAATTTTTTTTTAATGTATATTAATTTCTGAGAGAGCATGAGTGGGATAGGGGCAGAAGAGAGGGAGACAGATTCCGAAGCAGGCTCCAGGCTCTGAGCTGTGAGCACAGAGCCCTGCGTGGGGCTCGAACCCATGAACCATGAGATCATGACCTGAGCCCAAGTCGGATGCTTAACTGACTGAGCCACCCACATGCAGCAAGAGTTTCCATATTCTAAGGAAGTTGCCTAAAGGCTTTGTAGCTAGGGAATGAATCTGTGGGGTAGAGTTAAGTGTTGGTTTTACATTGTTTTAATAATTGTAATTATTATTGCTTTTTCAAGGGGTTGTATTAGCTCAGACATAAAATGTTTCACGTTTGTGAATTCATTTCAAACATATTTGAAATGTTTTGGTGTGCGCACCAGATACCCAGCTATGGCTTTAAATTTTATTGGTAGATCTCGCGTGTCCTGTCTTTCTGGAGAAGCGAGCGCGCAGCATATAAGTTCAGCCCGCTGTACGGGCCACATCTGTTTGTGTTTGAGAAATCTCAAGCTGTTTTTATGAGCGTGTCAACTCTCACAGGGAAATGACTCTACCGTCAGCTGCCCCATGGGAGAGGATGTGTGGGACACCTGTGTCCTGCTGTTTGGAGGAGAAAGGGCTGCTGGTGAGAAATCGGGGTAACTGACAACCTGGGACCGAGAAGCGGAAAACTGAGAGCAGCTGCCTTCCTCGCCATTGCTGACACTAATCCAAGCAATCCTAAAGGTGTCTCTGAAACCTTAGCAAAGAAAACCTTGGTGCCTTGATTGAGAGCCTTGAGTGGGAAGCACAGTAATGAAAAGGCAGTAACTCTGTGCTTGGCACCTACGAGGCACTCAATAAATACATGTTGAAAAATAAATGAATGGTACGCCTGACTGGTTCAGTGGTAGAGCGTGTGACTCTTGATCTCAGGGTGGTAAGTTTGAGCCCCAGGTTGGGTATAGAGATTACTTAAAAGCATAAAATCTTGGGGTGCCTGGGGGGTTCAGTCAGTTGGGCATTTGACTTCGGCTCAGGTCATGATCTCATGGTTCGTGAGTTCAAGCGCCATGTCAAGCTCTGTGTTGACAGCTTGGAGCCTGCTTCAGATTTTGTGTCTACCTCTCTCTCTGCCCCTCCCCTGCTTATACTCTCTCTCTCTCAAGAATAAAATAAACATTAAAAAAGAACATAAAATCTTTAAAAAAAGACAGAAGGAAATGCATGTGTGAGCTTTGTAATGTTCTGAATAGCATATCTTCTATTAAATGTTCTTTTTAAAAATTTTTTGAATGTTTATTTTTGAGAGAAAGAGAGAGACAGAGTATGAGCAGAGGAGGAGCAGAGAGAGAGGGAGACACAGAATCCAAAGCAGGCTCTAGGCTCCAAGCTATCAGCACAGAGTCAGAGGTGGAGCTTGAACCCACAAATGTGAGATCATGACCTGATGCCAAGTCTAGGCGCCCCTAGAATGTGCATATTTCTTAAAATAAGATTTACTTACCAAAAAAATCAGAATATGAGCATGTTCATGGCCTGGAAAATAAACATAAAGCAAGCAATTGCTAATCTAAGCAGACACTGGCCACATCTTTCTCAGTATGTGGGGTGGTATACTGTTGGCCTGAAATCTTTGACCTTGCAATCTTTATCTGAAGATTCAACAGCTAGGAGATGTGAAAAGCTTTGTTTAGAAGTTCCCAAGAACGGAATAAGTATAATCTCACAGAATGGGACATTCTGATAGTGTTTGTACAACTTACTGTTACATTTTCATACATGCTGACATCAGTCATTCTCAGATAGGCTTTAATAGCATTGTTAGCCCTTAACATCTTGGGTGAGGCCTAAATGCCACTTTTTACAAATAACCCTGAAAAGAGAGAACCCACTGGAAGCTTCCTATATAAAGGGAGTGAAGCCTTGAATACTGGCTCTGAGTGGGGAGAATCCTTGCTCTTCTGTCTATCTGAAGTCCCGAACACCTGACTTAATTTCTCTGGGCCCACTTTCCCCCACTCCATTGGTAAAATGAGAGTAATAGGATCTACCTCATCGAGTTGTTGTAAGGATTAAATATGATCAGATATGCTAAGTGCTTTGAATGGTGCCTGGCACATAGTGAGTCCTGGAATGTTTTTGAAGTAGTAAAAATCTAAGTTGAAATGGCTGAAATGCTTAAAACTTCTGAAAACCCGACCATTTTGCAAATATATTGCTTCTTGAGGGTTACATTCCAGAGACAGTGGCCTATATGGACTTCTTCAACTAAAAATGATAAATTTAGAAAACTTTTATGTTGGGTCAGCATCTGCCCACTTACTACACTCCACACTTAATTAGGCCTGAAATCTTCTACTGCTGAACTAGGCGCTTATATCAATTCTCCACTAACTTGTACAAAATCTGGGTATGGGATATGCATCTCGTGTTGATATTCCGAGTTTTTTCATTCTTCCAACTATGCGTGAAAATGAAGGCTCTTAGTTGCCCGGTGAAACTGGCCCCATCACTTTTATGCCTATGTGCCAATTAATCCAGCTAAAAACTCGATTTTGTTCTAATATGGGTGGCTGCCTGCTACATTCATATACCAAGTATTACATTCAAGAGTATGACGGGTAAGAACGCAAGCCACCTAGGCTGACATTATTCAAAGCCTCTGTCTCTGGAGAGCTACCGATGGCAAAGGAACAGGTCTATACCGTCACGTCGCCGCATGGCGCATGGCGCGCGGGACGAGTGGCCTGGACCTCCAGCATCACGCCCTGAAAGAGAGGACAGGCCCATTTCCAGTCACAGGCTCCCTTCCCCGAATTCCCCGGGGAAGGAGGGCAGCCAGTGCGGCTGATGGCATCGCCTGACATCACCGGGTCCGGATGATAGGCGAGCGTGGGGCCGCCTGGCCCACCTCATCCATGGCCTGACTGCATTAACCTCTCGGTTCCCAGCTCCGGCCACGTGAGGTGTCCTAATATGGTCAGACTCCGGGAAGGCGAGGAGCGCTCCCCTCTCTCCAGCTCCCGGGGAGGAGGCAGGAACAAACGTAAGGAGGGGACCGCCGCCTGCAGGAAAGCTAGTGGGGATCGGGGTTCGCTGCTGGGCCAGGGCAAAAGTGGGCTGCGGCGGCGGCCCGGCCCCGGTTCCCACCCACCGAATAAACCTGAGCAAATCCGAGCGCCCCGGGGGGCTTCCTGCCCTGCCCTGCCCTGCCCTCTCGCAACCGTGGGTCTTCCCCGGCTCCTGTCCCCATTGAGGAATGGCAAGCGCCCTGGGGTCGGGGTGGGCTGCCCGCCCGGACCTTGGCTCGAGGCTCGGGCTGCGCCTCTGGTCCCGCAGCCTGGGGGGAGATGCTGCTGCAAGGCGTGTCCGGGGCTGTGCTCATGTGATGAAGCGAGGGAAAAACAAGGGGGAGGAGGAGGAGGAGGCAAAGAGGTGGCTTT
>NW_027532015.1:1983486-2026923 GCF_008692635.1 Crocuta crocuta | reverse complement strand
GGGGGGGGGGAGGGAGGGGGGGAAGTCCCTCTGATTTCCGCCTGCGAGAACTTCCCGGCCCGTCCAGCCCATTTGCAAAGTCGGGAGCACGCACCCCTCTTTCCAGCTTTCCGGAGTCCCTTGCGCCGGGGTGGGACCAGAGCGGCAGCGGGCGCATGGGCTTGCATCTTTGTCGTGGGTCTCCGGGGGAGGCGACNNNCCTTCCGCAGTAATAAAATCCGCCCCCCGCCCCTCGCTGGCCGAGCCTTTCTCCGCACTCTTCCGGTGGGAGCGACCCAGCCCGAGTCGCACGAGCTGCGGGGGGGAGTCGGGGAGGGCGGTGGAGGGGGAAGTGACCCATCGGCCGAGGGTCCTGTGCCCCCCGCCCCTCTTTCTCCCGGATGCGGAAAGTCAACTGTTGTTGGGCCAGGACCCGTGTCGCAGCCGGGCGAGCCGGCCACCCGTGGGCTCTCCGCCGCGTAGGGTCCTTGGCACCAGCCGTGCCTGGAGCGACCCGGGTTTGGTACCCAGGCTCGCTGCGGCAGCGCTCGCGCAGACACCGCCTTCCTGATGCAGAGAAAGCCTGGGGTGTAGCTCGCCCTGAGCCAAAGAAAACCAGGGTGGACGCTGCAGTTCCAAAACGAATGACAGGTTTCGCAAACAAGGCAGCGTCGCCCTTTTCGCTCGGTTCACTGCCTGTGGACTTCATCGGATAAACAAATACTGGGGGAGAAGTTAGAACTTCTCGAAGGATGCGGTCAGACGAGTAAGCGAGCCTTCATTCCTTGCACTCACGCCTATGGAGGCAGTGCCGAACCGCCTGGAAATGTTGTATTTTATAGCCGTGAGTCTTGAAGGCTGAAATATTTACTCTTGGCCGCTACCGCCGCCAATACTTTGACTTGTTTGGATCCTTGTATTTTGTGTTTATTACATAATCAGTTTTTCCAGCAAATGCGTTCATTAGCAAGGCTTCACCTAACCTGTTCTGTGATATCTTGTGGAAAGATGGTGGATGACCATATTTAATATTAAAAAAAAAAAAAGAACGAACCATGTGTTGTATCTGAGGGTATGAAATGTGAGGACCTTAAAGAGTTCTCAGGAAGTATAGATGCCTACGGTGTGAAAAACAACCTCCCTCCCTGAAATCCAGGTAAATTTCACTGAACTGTGATCTCATTGTCTGACCTCTTTAGCTGTCCTAGTCTAGTTTGGGCTGAGAGTGCTCTTAATTAGATAATCTCTAGTCTTTAACTTATAACTACTTGTAAAACTCGAGGTCCCAAGAGCTGCAGGTAGTACCAAGTACCAGCTGCCTTGGAATAGCTAATTTTCTAAGAGGTTGCTAAGCTTTGGGCTTAAGTAAGGTACTATCCTGTTGAGATCTGACTCACGGTTTAATACTTACCATACATACAGCACCTTTTGATGCCGACTGGCCTCATAAGCAGTATTTAGAGTCCAGGAATGAAAGTAGTTTGAAAGGTGTAATTGCTAAAAGCTTGCAATCAGGGACATTTTTTCCTTGGTTTTTACTGCAGGTTTTCTTAACAGTTCATGCTGAAATAGGATACTTAATCCGTTAAATAAATCTGGTTAACTTGAATTTGTTCATTTAAAAATATCCCTTCCATTCTCTTTGTCCTTCCGTAATCGTAGCCAGCCTCTTTCCTAGTCACCACCATCTTGAAGCAGCCAAGCCACCTCCTTTAAAAAAAAAAATGACTTAAATAACATCTAGAATATCATTGAACTTTTTGGCATCCTGCCCAGGTATCAATTTGGAGACAAATCAATACACTTACATGTATCCTTGGAGAATGGCGTCGTTTTTCATTTCAACTAGCAAAATTTATTACTCCGGTTTTGAAAACCTGTGTTTTCAAAAGGACTCCCTAATTAAGAATGACTCAGCACATAGCTCTTGCCTCCCCTCTTTGCCCTCTTAAACCCCAGTTGCTGACCTTCTAGTGATCCCATCTGCCATTCCAGGCCCGGGTAGCACCACGGACCCTTCTTCCAGCAGTTTCCCCATTTGTGGGTTTAGTGACTGGACTAAGTGTTCTCTTGGTGGTTGCACATGCGCCACAGGACAGGGACCATATCTGTGTTTTTGCTCAAGTGTCCCCCCGTGTGTGTGACATGCTGCCTGGCATGTCGGATGGTACTGGCTTCCTGGCTTTGGTTGGACACTGTCAATCTGGGAAATACCTTGGTCCATCTCCTTTTTCCACAGTTTAGCCTTTGACCACCTCGTTATTGTGATCTGCCTCATGTGTCAGTGAGTAATCCGCTGGTTTAGTCCGGTTATTAATAGACCAAGTGAATATTTTGGCAAAAACTCTGACTTGGGGTCTTTGGTTTCTATTTCTCTAGAACTAAAGTGGCTTGTTAGCGTTGGCATTTCCAATGGTCTTTAATCGCAAAGGAACAAAATATTATAAATGCAAGTGGCTTGAGTGAGACCACTTCGTAGGTTGAATTAGTTACGAATTACATCTTGAGCTGCCTTGACTGGGTGTGTGGACAGTTGGGGATTTAGACTAATACCACTTCCCCTTCCCTGGTAGGATGCTGATCATTAATTGAAGGCTATTTACAGATTTTTTTCCCCATCTAAATGATGTTTATATCCCACGCATGCTGCCTATTTAGCAACCCAGTTTGCTTTCTCTTTTTTTTGTTGTTGTTAATTTTACTTATCAGTCATTTACTGAGTAAGCACTCCTGAAAAGACATTACGCTAATTGAATATCATTCCTGTCAGGTCAAATGGAGCATTAAAACTTGATTACTCAAGCCTGACATTTAGGTGCATGGAAGCACAAGTCCTGGGTTTATCTGGTGTATTCAATAAAATGGAATCTACTCAATCTTTTGCAATCTTATATATGTAACTTCTGGGGTGAAATGGCTTAATCAGTTATTTATCAGTTTTCATTTTGAGACTTGGCCATTTTGGCTACTGCAGGGGCGGGAATATTAGATTACCCAAATGCAATTAGTAAATAAAGCTTCATACGCCTCAATCATCTATTTTTATTTTGTTTTTTAAAGGTTTTTTAAAAGTTTTTTTTTTTTTAATTTTTTAAATTTATTTCTGAGAGAGAGAGAGAGCATGAGCAGGGGAGGGTCAGAGAGAGGGAGACACAGAATCTGAAGCAGGCTCCAGGCTCTGAGCTAGCTCGCTGTCAGCACAGAGCCCAATGCGGGGCTCGAACCCACGAACCGTGAGATCGTGACCTGAGCCGAAGTCGGACGCTTAACTGACTGAGCCATCCAGGTACCCCTATTTTGAGAGACAAAGAAAGCCAGCAGGGGAGGAGCAGAGAGGGAGAGAGAATTCCAAGCAGGCTCTACACTGTCAGTGCAAGCCTGATGCAGGGCTTGAACTCATGAACTGTGAAATCATGACCTGAGTCGGAGAGATCAAGAGTCACTTAACCAACTGAGCCACCCAGGATCCCTAATCATGTGTTTTTATTTTTCTTATTTTTTTAATAGGGTAGGGCTTTAAGTGTAAGGATCTGTTCACAATTTTTTTTTAAGTTTATTTATTTTTGAGAGAGCGTTCACCCTTGTGTGTGAATGTAAGAGGGGCAGAGAGAGAGGGAGAGAGAGAATCCCAGACATGCTCTGTACTGTCAGTGGAAAGCCCCATGTGGGGCTCAGACTCACAAAAGGTAAGATCATGACCTGTGCTGAAGTCAGATGCTTAACTGACCGAGCCACCCAGGCGCCCCTTTGAAAGTATATTTTTACTCAAGTGTCAATGTAGGGTGGAATGACTCATGACAAATTAGAGTTTCTAGGAAATCTTGTTTTTGTGGGTTTTTTTTTTTTTTGAGCAGCAGGCAAAAATTTATTAGAATATAAGATTAGAAAGGAAGAATAGTAGGAAAACTCTCTTTACAGAGAGGGGGTGTTCGAAAGTGAATGCACCTAAATGTTGATTTCTTGAGCCTAGTTAAGTTTGGACAGTCATAATTCTCCAAATTATCCTTCTTGTATTTCCTGCTCGAGCAGTGACTTCCGAGCTGGAAACAGAGCAGTGGCAGTTGCAGCAGCGAGGCCAGTGTCCCCGGCAGGTGGAGAAATGGGGACGTGATCACGGTACAGCCGGTGTAATCTTCACTCCTTCTGGCTCTGGTCCATTGGGTTACAAGAGCTGTGAACCACCAGAACATAAAGATGTACCCAAATAGAAGAATCCCTTGTCTGACTGGTAGCTTTAAGGCTGTCGCTGCCCTCCGTGCATGACAACAGACAGTTGGGCCGGCCAGCTGCATTTCTTAATTCTTCCCAGCCCGAGGTAGGGTGCTTCCTCCCACTTGCTTCTGTTTACAAAATGGGAAAGGAGGCCGAAGATGACCTTACCGTGATTATGTCACCAGTTTTAAAATAAAAGGGCCAGAATTGAGAATGGCTAGGAGAGAATTACGCGTTAACAGAGCGGTGTTTTGTGGATCCAGGCTACCTGCATTCCCATGGATTTCCCCCAGATTCCAAGAGGTGCTGCTTTGAGTAGAGCACGGTCCCAGATTTGGAGATGGCGGTGTGAGGATGATCACCTAGGATAGAAAGCCTGTGGGGACTGCGGTGCTGTCCCTTCGATCTCTGCTAGCCTTGTAGGCTAGTGCATGTGTGAGATCAGTCGAGATTTCCACTTGAAATACTCCCCCGCTATGATGACAGTGCATCCTTTTGAATCCACTTTCGACCCTCTAGTCTCTGTCTCAGATCACTTTAAAGCGAATAAGGATTATTCTAATTTGGTATTTTATCGGATAATTAATAAAACAAATAAAATGTTTTGCTTTAAAAAGGTATTATGAGGGGCGCCCGGGTAGCTCTGTCGGTTGGGCGTCCGACTTCAGCTCAGGTCATGACCTCACGGTTTGGTTTGTGAGTTCGAGCCCCGCGTTGGGCTCTGTCCTGACTGCTCGGAGCCTGGAGCCTGTCTCGGATTCTGTCTCTCTCTCCCTCTCTCTGCCCCTCCCTTGCTCCTGCTCTTATTTCTGTCTCTCAAAAATAAATAAACATTTTAAAAAAATGGTATTATGAAATTGTTTCTTTTTCTCCATCAGCTTTAACTCAGCATTCTAGAATACCACTGAAAGGAATATCAAGCTTAATGATGCACATCCTTGGCCTTGGTGATTCTGTATGCGATAGGTTATTCATGAAGTAAGAAATTCAAATTTATAGTACTGAGAAAAACTTATTAGTACTTTTATTTCACGGAAAAAAAAAAAACTGGGGCCCCTGGGTGGCTCAGGCGGTTAAGCGTCTGACTTCGGCTCAGGTCATAATCTCACGGTTCGTGGATTCGAGCCTCGCGTCGGGCTCTGTGCTCACAGCTCAGAGCCTTAAACCTGCTTCGGATTCGGTGTCTCCCTCTCTATCTGCCTCTCTCCCGCTCGTGCTTTGTCTCTCTCTGTCTCTCAAAAACAAATAAACATTAAAAAAAAAAAAGAAAAGAAAAAAACAAAACTAAATTGAACCCAATTCTTCATTTTCTTGTAACTTGAAAAAATTATAATTTAGAACGTTTTATTTTAAAATAATAGGAAATATGAAAAAAACTGAGTTTGGAAGGGAGAAGCACTATATCTTATAAATGTGTGAGCTTATTTAAATTTTAAAAATCTATGCTTATAGTTATTTGACTTGTCTATTTAGATTTTGGATTATTTCTTGCTAGTTAGCACTTTTTTAGAGATGCTAAGGGTAGGGTTTTGTATGGTCAATCTTTTGTTTCCAATTCTAAAAAGGATTAGGGAAATAATCTATAATAATTTCAATTATCCATACATTCATATTACTTATCATGAATAATTGAGTTATTTAAAACTGACTATAATCTGACATTTTTAAATCCTAACATCTTCGGGGCGCTTGGGTGGCTTAGTCGGTTAAGCGTCCGACTTTCGCTTAGGTCATGATCTCGCGGTTCGTGGGTTCGAGCCCCGCATCGGGCTCCGTGCTGACTGCCAGCTCAGAGCCTGGAACCTGTTTCAGTCTGTGACTCCCTCTCTCTCTGACCCTCCCCTGCTCACACTGTCTCTCTCTCTCTCTCCTAGAAATAAAACATTAAAAAAAAAAAATTAAAATAAATAAATAAATCCTAACATCTTCCTAAGATCAAAAGTCCTTGTTTATTCTCATTGAACTAATTTTTTTTATTTATAATCGTTGCATAATAGGATTTATTTTTAACTTTTTTTTTTTTTAAGTAATCTCTGCCCCCCCACCATGGGGCTCGCATTCATAACCCCGAGATCAAAAGTCCCACGCTCTCCCAACCGAGCCATCTGGGAGCCCCTAATGTTTATTCTTCTAAAAACGTTACCGGTTGAGAACTTTGGGTTGTAGAGCATGTACGGTAAAAAGTAAAAGTCTCATATTACCTCCAAACCCCCAAGCGTTCACTGTGACAGTTTGAAACCAATGGTTTTGAGCATGTTCTTTCAAAACCTTTATGCATGTAGAGTATATAAATAAGAATAGGTCCATTATGTTTGTTTGTTTTTTTTTAATATTTTTTTTATTTATTTCTAGGAGAGAGAGAGAGACAGCATGAGCAGGGGAGGGTCAGAGAGAGAGGGAGACACAGACTCTGAAATAGGCTCCAGGCTCTGAGCTGGCAGTCAGCGCAGAGCCCGACGCGGGGCTCAAACCCACGAAACGCGAGATCATGACCTAAGCGAAAGTCGGACGCTTAACCAACTAAGCCACCCAGGCGCCCCAGGTCCATTATGTTTTAAATAATCTCTATACAACGCGGGGCTCGAGCTCAAGACCCTGAGATCAGGAGTTGTGCACTTTAAAAAAAATTTTTTTAACGTCTTATTTTTTTACTTAAAAACATGTTTTTAATGTTTATTTTTGAGACAGAGAGAGAGAGAGACAGAGTATAAGCAGGGTAGGGGCAGAAAGAGAGGGAGATACAGGATCCAAAGCAGGCTCCAGGCTCTGAGCTGCCAGCACAGAGCCGGATGTGGGTCTCGAACTCATGAAGTGAGATCATGACCTGAGCTGAAATCAAGAGTTGGATGCTGAACTGACTGAGCCACCATAACCTGCTCCCCTCCCCCGCATTCTTATTAATGGCTACATAAAATTTCCCTTTATGTGTTGAAATTCAGTATAAGTCTAACCAGTCCCCTGTGTGTTACATTGACTGTTTCCTAGTCTCTTGCTCTATTAAATCGACACAGGGATTGTCCTAGCTCTGATATCTCTGTGTGTGTGCACATGTGTCTCTGGGATAGATTTCTGGAAGTGGAATTGCTTGCTCAGAACATTTATATGCATTTAAAATCTAGACAGCCCTTGCTAAATTTACTTTCGAAGGAGATGTTACACACTTTGCATCCCCACTCTGAAGATCAGCACGGAGTTTTGGATGATTTGCCTCAGTGCAGGGCAGATTTGCTAATATTTGCCCTTCTACACCCAAGTTGGCACTTGAGTGTCCTCGAGTATATTGACCCTATGCTGCTCTTCTCTGTGCCACCCGATCATGAACCAAACTGGCTTCCAGAGCATTGAAGGCTATGGTTGATGTTACTGTTAATTTTTAAAGACTTCCCCACCCCACCCCAAAGTTATTCAAAACAGGGAAAAGCACGTTTAAGAGTAAAAAAGGGGGTGCCTGGGTGGCTCAGTCGGTTGAAAATGACTTTGGCTCAGGTCATGATTTTGAGATTAGTGAATTCGAGCCCGGTGTCGGGCTCTGTGCTGACAGTTCAGAGCCTGGAGCCTGCTTCGGATTCGGTGTCTCCCTCCCTCTCTCTCTGCACCTCCCCCGCTCACACTCTGTCTCCCTCTCTCTCTCTTTCTCAAAAATGAATAAATGTTAAAAAAAAAAAGTAAAAAAGTGGCCAAGGTTCTGCTTGTGTTTACTGATTTCTTCCCAAATTTGTAAACGGTCTTAATTTTATTTACTTGGACAGTGACCTACTTCTTTAGCAATCAATTTTAAAATTTCTCCTCCGGGAACAGTCTAAAATCATCCAGTTGCCAGAAATTTCTTCATACTTCTGATCCATGAAATGTTGGAATGTGGGTCTGGGGGGGCAGCAGAATTCTACTCCTGGGGAAACAATAGGCCGAAGGCCCTCCCCTGGCTTCTGTTCTGATTCCCATGACAAACTATAGCCTGGCTGTGTGCACTGGAATAAATGTGAGTTCTCAGAAAAAAGATAGGTGCTCAAAGCACAGAAACGACCAGATCTTTCCCGGACCCTGTTAGATTTCTCTTAGTACACGGATTCATGCAAGTTTAAAGGCTTTTGTCTTCCATGCAGCTTCTCTGTGATGTTCTTTAAAAAGTGGGATGGATGGGGCGGGGCACCTGGGTGGTTCATTCGGTTAAGCGTCCAACTTCAGCTCAGGTCATGGTCTCCCCGTTCTTGAGTTCGAACCCCGCATCAGGCTCTGAGACTGGAGCCTGCTTCAGATTCTGTGTCTCCCTCCTCTTCCCCTCCCCTGCTCACGCTGTCTCTCTCTCAAAAATAAACATTAAGAAAAAATTTTTTTAAAAAGTGGGGTCGAGGGGCGCCTGGGTGGCTTAGTCGGTTAAGCGTCCGACTTTCGCTTAGGTCATAATCTCGCGGTTCGTGGGTTCGAGCCCCGTGTCAGGCTCTGTGCTGACTGCCAGCTCAGAGCCTGGAGCCTGTTTCAGTCTGTGACTCCCTCTGTCTCTGACCCTCCCCTGCTCACACTGTCTCTCTCTCTCTCTCTCTCCTAGAAATAAATAAAAAACATAAAAAAAAAAAGTGGGGTCGAGTATGGACAGCCTTGTGGTTTCATTCTGCCTAACCTTAGTCCCGTATTTAGTAAATATCAATTTACTAAACGTCAAAAGTGTTTGATTTGCAAATGAGACACGCTAGAATTTAAGAAGGGGGATTACTGTCCCTCATTGGCTGATCTTCCGTTTGTTATTTGCAGACACTGTTAACCTGGGAGCTTTTCAAAGACACCATCCATCCTAGCTGCGTTGAGTCCAAATCCCAGGCAATCGAAGGGTCAGCTAATAGGCAGCCTTCCTGCTCACTGGGAATTCCCACTTGCCTGGTGCGGCTGCCTCCTTAGGGAAGGAGGTGCAGGCTAGAGGAGCCCACCGAAGGCCAGGGAGAGGTGTTCCGAGTCAAGATGGCAGCACAGACTTGACTGAGGTTGGAGCCTGCATGGGTGGGAGGGAGCATCTCAGATGATGTTGGAAGAGTCGGTACTCCGCTCCTCACATATTCAGGAGCAAATAAAGGGAAACAGTCCTCCTACATAATTCCGTCCTTTATTCTACTGCATTGAGAAGAAGTGTGCACCCGTGAAGGCTTTTTTCTAAATGGAATGTGCTGTTCGGGATAAATAGATGGTGACTTCTACCATGTATTTACTACTCAGTCTTGATTCCGTAAACATGTCTTTACTCTGCTCTGCTCCAGGCCCAGCGCCAGGACTGGGGATGGAAAGAAGAACGAACCCCAAGAGCTCAGGACTAAGAAAGTCACAAGCTTTCCTTTCCACATACTTGCTAGAAATGAATTGTTTTATGTCTGGAGGGAGAGATCCAAATTTATTTTCCATACCGGTTACCTATTGTTTCCAGGACTATTGATTAAAGAGTCCCTTCTGTTTACAACTCGAGTTTCCCCACATATGCACAAATCTCTTGCTTACTGATTTCTTTTTACTTGAAAAAAGTTCCTGCTGTGCTTATTTGTATTATAGCAACTTGAAAGCGTTGAGGGAGGGCTAAAGTGTAATCAGAGACGCGAGGCTGTGGGTTAAAATACTTTTACATTTTACAACTCAAGTGTTACCTGTAGAGGCCGCTTTTAGACAACAAACTTGAGCAGTGGAAACTTGAGCGAGGCAAAGGGGCCCACAGGGACCACCCGGCTGAATACAGACAGGCCTGCCCGGTGACCCACCTTAAAAACCCTTAGGCTCTAACTGAGCCCTGGGCTACTTACAAGCAGGTAATTAACCAAAAAAGGGGAAATCCCAAACCTCACAGACACCGCCCACTGCCTTGCTGCAGATCAGGTCTCCCTTGCTTTCCTGCCCGCTGCTCTCTTGCAGCGTATTTAATAAACTCTCTCCTGGGCTTCCCACGTGGGCTCAGGCCATGATCTTGTAGGCTGTGAGTTCCAGCCCCGTGTTGGGCTCAGCGCTGACAGCTCAGAGCCTGGAGCCTGCTTCCAATTCTGTGTCTCCCTCTCTCTCCCTCTCCCCACTCACTCCCTCTTTCTCACTCTCAAAAATAACTAAACGTTAAAAAAAATTTTTTTTAAAATAAATTTTGATAGGGGCGCCTGGGTGGCTCAGTCCGTTAAGCGTCTGACTTTGGCTCAGGTCATGATCTCATGGTTCGTGGGTTTGAGCCCCGCGTCGGGCTCTGTGTGGACAGCTCAGAGCCTGGAGCCTGCTTCGGATTCTCTGTCTCCCTCTCTCTCTGACCCTCCCCTGCTCATGCCATGTCTCTCTCTCTCTCTCAGAAAAAAAAAAAAATTTTTTTTTAAATTAAAGAAATAAATAAATTTTGATCTCCTTTGTTCTGCTTCGGTGAATCCTTTAAACACCCCAAGCCACCGGCTTTGACCCAATGGTGGCCTCACGTTTGGGGGTACCCATCGAGATACCAGGGACACCACATTACTCAGGTCTGTCGTGGCTATGGTAAGTTTATACGTAGGTAAATATAAAAAAAAGTAAGTGAGAAGTAGATGTTATCTTTTAAACTTAATTTTTCTTGGTGTGCAATAACATGCATTAAATCAGGTCATGATCTCGTGGTCTGTGAGTTTGAGCCCCACCCCCACGTCGGGCTCTGTGTGGACAGCTTGGAGCCTGCTTCGGATTCTGTGTCTCCCTCGATCTCTGCCCCTCCCCCACTCGCGCTCGCTCTCTCTGTCTCCCAAAAATAAACATTTAAAAAAAAGTCAGGTGTTCCATAACCACTTCCCGTGTGACAGGCATTGGTCCACATGCTCTGAGAAATAGAGAGATGAGAACACGCAGTGTTATCTGAGTACCTCATAATCTAAGTGAGGGCATAGAGTCCCTCTAGGAAATACTCGATAACAATGGTTCCAATAAATTGGATACACAGCAGAAGAGTTGCCATGGCCTGGTACCTGTGTTCTCAGTGAACTGTCCAGAGGGCTGCTGTAGAGAGAAAAGACCGTTTTGGACAGTGTGGCAGGAGCATCACACCATTAGTTGGGAGGCGGGAAAGGACCACCGGACGAAGGAGCTGCGTGCTTTAAGGGAGGGATGGGTGGGGCGCCTGGTGGCTCCGCCGGGTAAGCGTCCGACTTCAGCTCAGATCATGATCTCACGGTTCGTGGATTCGAGCCCTGCATCGGGCTCTGTGCTGACTGCCAGCTCAGCCTGGAGCCTGCTTCAGATTCTGTGTTTCCCTCTCTCTCTCTGACCCTCCCCTGCTCACGCTGTCTCTCTCTCTCTCTCCTCTCTCTCAGAAATAAAACATTAAAAAAAAAATTTTTTTTTAAAGGGAGGGATGGAAAGAACACACTGCGTCCAGTTCGTGGGGAATGCTGTACAGGCAGCTGAGAGCCAGGGACGGCTCTGCTTGTGAAGAACAAACCACAGATGCATGTCACGTGGGGGGTGGGTGGGAGATGAGGCCAGAAACGGTGTTTGTGGGGAGGTGGTGCGAGCTGTTGTTTGCACGATCCTGTAATGTACTGGATACGCACGGGGAGCCGTGGGGATTGGGTGCAGGGCATAGGCTTGACGGGAGGGCGGCCCACAGTTAACTGAGACGTCCGGACTTCGACTACAGAGTACTTGGGACAGGCAGGAACCTTCTGCTCACCGGTAGGTTGCAATTAAGTGTCTGTTGCTTTAAGTGTACCTTGCCAAGAGAGGGTCTTTGGAAGATAGAACATCACTTGGAAGTAACAACTTGGGACTTTTGAAAAAGAAGTTTGCAGCAGACTTTATAGGTAATGACAGAGGGCTCCCTTGAGATCAATACCGTTTCTCTTAACAGCCCCTGTCAGAGCAGAGACACCTGCATTGAGTGCAATCCAAGATCACTGGGTGGTGCGTGTGGGAGGCATAGGGGAAGGTCAAGTATCAAAGGCTAAGCAAGAAGGAACCTAGGGTCGTGGCTGTGGACAAAGTGGAAACAAAAGTGACTATTAATAGAAAATTAGGTAGAACAGATGCCAGTGGATTGAACAACTGTCGGACCCACTGCTTCTTAGAGCAGTGACTTACCCCAGCACATCAGGTCCACCTAAAATGAAAGCCTCTGATGGTTGACTCACATTCCCTCCACTTGTAGGCAAGGAATCTAGGTAACTTCGGGAACGTTTACCTTTACTTTCAAATAAGACATTTTTTTGTAATTTTTTCCATCTCCACTCTCTGCCCTCAGTTTTGTTCAGGGGACGATTTACGGCTTGCTATTTTTCATGTCTGAGCATGTGATTTCATACTGAATTGAGCTATTTCACGCTGCGGGCTTGGTCTGCCGCGAGGGTCAACTTTCAGTCATCACTCCCTGATCTTGGCCATTTCTATTTAAAACAATGTTTCATTGCACCCCTGATAGTTTTCCTGACTCTATGAAATATATATTGTTCTGATGTAGAAAACAAGATTATTGATGTCTTTAATGGTTCCTAATCTTTTTTTTTTTTTTTTACATTTTCAGTGCTGGGTGATAATGTTTCACTGAGTTACCAAAATGTGTAGAATACCTCTTAGGAAACTTTGGTTTGAAGTTATCCTTCATTTGGATAGTTTTACTCCATACCCATCACAAATCGCCGGCTGTGCCAAGTTCAGCCTTAGATGTGGTCAATCTGCTTTGCATTTAAAGTCGAGGCCACACTGCAGTACATTTAGGGCAGGGTGATGGTAGGTTTGTCATCTACAGGAAATTGCTAAGAATTAGCCAGGCTCTCTATGATGAATTTTTCTCAGTTATTTTAGAAATGACATGTTTAACCAATATTTAGACATGAGCTTCCCTCTCTTTCTCACCCTCCTCTCTCTAGTTCGTAGTTGAATTCCAGTTAACATACAGTGTCGTTAGTTTCAGGTGTATAAGTTAGTGATTCCAGCGCGTAGACATGAGTTTCTGACTCCTGTCGTGTTAATCTAAATAATTACATGGAAATTTTTGTTCTTGGGTTGCTTTCTATGAAGAACGTTATTGAAAAGCGGTGGAAAATGTCACCACGGATGTTTACTAAATCAGTCTCGATTCTTACCATCTTTTGTCCAATCCTGACAAAAGTTAGTATATAAAATTCAAACAAAAATAGTCGACGTTAATGGGGGCAAACCCCCAGTTGATCTGGTTTTATATCTGATATTTTTTCTTTGTAAAACTTTCAAGAGTTGGAGTCAACCTTAAACTCAATTTGATGGCAGTTTTAGATGAGCCTCTCAGTTACAACAGAGAACACCCGTTTGCTTTGATTAAAACGAAGGTCAGTTCTTTTCACGCTAATTAAAGCACACTGAGATCCTCTGAGTGCTCAGAAGGTTTTTGTCCTATATGCAGAGTCTGGTGACCAAAGAGGACATACAGAGAGTGAGATTTCAAGTCGCTTCTGGAACTGTGCCTGATAAACAGTCCTCCAGGACAGGAAGGAATGCAAAGAATGCTTAAGTATTCGGGGAACTAGGTCATGGTTTAAAGTATTACATTTGTCAGAAAAAGTTTCTCAAGCAACCCCTATGATCCTTGGCTCCTGGCTTATTCTTTACCCAGTGTGCTTTAGTCTTTGGCAAATTAGGCTTCTGAATTCACTTCTCAGCCTCCAGGAGGGCTGGTCTAGAAGCAGTAGATCCACCTCGCGACCCCAAAAACAAAGGTAAGCCTCCAGGTTAGTGACTGGAAAAGTCATAGATGGGATTCAGTTAGTGGTTTGGTTTTTTTTCTTAACTGCATGATCTCAGACTAAAAATTATTTAAAGAGTATGTATGCAAGTGGGGATAGACTGTGTAGATACATATATGAAGACAGGGAAAATCAGAGAGTTCCTTTTAGGTGAACAAGGGCCGGGGGGGGGGTGTCTTTCTTTTCAGTGGGTGTTAAGCACTGCAGGGGGCCAGCCGAGTTTCCTGTAACTACATCTGCCCACAGTGCCCACAGTTTCTTGTGGACTTAAGCTCACAGAAACCATATTGTAGCTGAGTGTTGGACACGACGCACGATGACCTGTCCCAAGGCAAGAAGGAGCACGTAGTGAGGTACCAGGAAAGGGGACATAGAGGATGCTGTGCACTGAGTGTTCCCCCCAAATTCATATGCAGAAACTCTAACACTATGTGATGGGATTAGGAGACGGGGAGGTGATAGGTCATGAGGGTGGAGCCATCTTTACGGGATTAGTTACCCTGCAAGAAGAGACAGCAGATAGCTCGCTCTCGCTCTCGCTGCCATGTGAGGAATCAAGGAGGAGATGCCCCCCCCCCAAACCGGGAAGAGTGCTCTCAGCACGATCCAGACCTTCACCTCTGACTCCCTGCTTCCAGGACTGTGAGCAGTACACGTTTGTTGTCTAAGCCATGGTCCTGTATCGTAGGAGCCGGAGCTAAGATAGAGGGAATAGAATTGATGAACTGTTGAAGAATGGAGACCCTTCAGAGGAGGCAAGAGTATTGAAAAATAGTACAATAATAATAAAGACTAAGAAGTGATAAAATGAGGCAAGAGAGAACCTCGGCACGTTAGGAGAAATACCAAGTGAAAAATAGTTTTAGGAAAAGTGGGGCTGTAGATTCTCCCTTAACTGTAGGACTTGACAGAATCTTTAGTATGTTAATAGTTTTCAGAACAATTTTTATGTTTATTATTTTTAGAGAGAATGACAGAGTGCTAGTGGGGGAAGGGCAGAGAGAGAGGGAGACCCAGAATCCAAAGCAGACTGCAGGCTCTGAGCTCTCAGCACAGAGCCTGACGCGGGGCTCCGACTCACGAAGCTGAGATCATAACCTGAGCTGAAGTCAGAAGTTTAACGGACTGAGCCACCCAGGCACCCTTAGTATGTTAATATTATTAATTACGCCTCTCCGAAAGGGGACACGTAGTAGGCCTCTTTAACCACATGCAATTGAAACAGGCTGGGCTAGAGAAGACAGCACAGCTGGAAGAGTGGTTGAGGAGCCCAGAGGCTCTGCTGTGGAGAACATTTAATTCTAGGTGTGGCTTCTGTGTTTATTGTGATGGGTAGTGTGAGGCCAATAATTAATTGTGAACTACAGCTACATCTGTTAGCATGTAGGCGGGGACTGCAAACTTAAACTTCATTCCTAATCTGAGACTGAGAGAATAATTCTAAAATATTAGGGAAATGTGTTCCTTTTTGGTGGGGAGGCACAGGAAGGATGGGTTTTCATTTCATTCATATAAAAACGATTGTGTTTTTTATATATCTGATTAAAATTTTTTTTAACATTTACTTTTGAGAGAGACAGAGCACAAGTGGGGGAGGGGCAGAGAGAGAAGGAGACACAGAATCTGAAGCAGGCTCCAGGCTCTGAGCTGTCAGCCCAGAGCCGGATGTGGGGCTCGAACCCACCAACTGTGAGATCATGACCTGAGCCAAAGTCGGACACTCGACTGAGTGAGCCACCCAGACGCCCCCCATATATCTGATTTTTTTTTTTAATAATTTATTGTCAAGTTGGTTTCCATATAACACCCAGTGCTCTCTATCTATCTGATTTTTAAATGAGCCACGTGTAGAGAGATTCCTCCTCTCTGGTTAAAACAGGAAAATATATGGAATATGTCCCAGATTTTAAATATGTGTTATTTGGGAAATGCCTCATTATCCTGAGATGAAATACTTCATATTTTCCTATCCTTAGTAGATGATGTCTAGACTTATTAATGGCGGGGGGAAGACTGAGAAAGAAGTAGAAAATTGAGGCAACAGTAAAGATGATAAAAATTTTGGGGACTGCCAGGTCCATCGATGGATGAACAGATAAAGAAGATGTGGTATATATATACAATGTAGTATTACTCGATCAAAAAATAAATCTGGCCATTTGCAACTACATGGATGGAACTGGAGGGTATTATGCTAAGTGAAATTAATCAGAGAAAGACAAATATCATATGACTTCACTCATATGAGGAATTTGGGGTACACAGATGGACATAAGGGCAGGGAAACAAAAATGATATGAAAACAGAGAGGGGGACAAAACATAAAAGACTCTCAAATATGGAGAGCAAAGAGAGGGTTGCTGGAGGGGTTGTGGGAGGAGGGATGGGCTAAATGGGTACGGGGTCTTAAGGGATCTGCTCCTGAAATCATTGTTGCACTATATGCTCATTAACTTGAATGTAAATTTAAAAATAAATTTTAAAATAAACAAAAATAAATCTGGGAGGCTGAGGACAGTTTAGATTAATTT
Organism: Crocuta crocuta; assembly: GCF_008692635.1. Classification (NCBI taxonomy): domain Eukaryota; kingdom Metazoa; phylum Chordata; class Mammalia; order Carnivora; family Hyaenidae; genus Crocuta; species Crocuta crocuta. Next base: position 2,010,512 of record NW_027532015.1, on the reverse strand, counting down.
CATTGTTGAGGTAATCCAGATAATTGCATCAGATTGAGATTAGTTTCAGTCTGTAGTGAGTAATGATCACTGTTTATAGACTCGATTCTATGACACTTAATTGCACGTAGAGCAAAATATCCTAACGCGAACCACGTTATGCCTTCAAACTTTCCCTTAACCATATTTTCTGGAGCCAAAGACAATTGGACTACTGTGGAGTTAAATGCTATAAATTACTGTGTTCCTCAGACCCTTTCCAGCTCCCGCAGTGAATACTGGTGGTATTGTAACTGTATGTGAACTTGAACGGAGATCAGGGGAAGGTCAAAATAGAGCCTTCTTGAATGGAATTGCAAATTCTTCCTCTGGCAAATAAGCGTAAAGAGAAATGTCATCCATTTGTTGCTTTTTATGGTCATGAAGAAGGAAAAATCCTCAAAAGTTTATGATTCCTTTGCTATGAGCCGATAAGCTAGCCTAGATGGGCTTCAGATAAAAAGTTGAGAAAGGCACTGATTTATTTTTTTGTGAGTCTGATCAGAGCAAATCAAAGTGAATAACTGTATTTGGGATTGCAACTAACCAAAATTTTTTAAAAAGCTGCTCCTTTTAAAATCTAAAAGTCCGGGTTCCTGGGTGGCTCAGTCGGTTGGGAGTCAGACTCTTGATTTCGGCTCAGGTTGTGATCTCCTGGTTCCTAAGGTCAAGCCCTGCGTGGGGGCTGTGTGCTCACAGCACAGAGTCTGCTTGGGATTCTCTTCTCCAGCCCCCCATCTCTGTCTCTTAGAAATAAATAACATTAACAAAAATTTAGGGGCGCCTGGGTGGTTCAGTCACTCAAGCGTCCGACTTCGGCTTGGGTCGTGATCTTGTGTTTTGTGGGTTTGAGCCCCGTGTCAGGCTCTCTGCTGTCTGCTCAGAGCCGCTTCAGATCCTCTGTCCTTCTCTCTTCCTCCTCTCTCTCTGTCTCTCTCTAAATTAACATTAAAAAAAAATTAAAAAGTCGATGTAAGGCTATTCTTGTGAGATTGTTTTAGGCCATAATAAGCTAGAACCGTTCAATCTAGGCATAAGGAACCGATTCTTGCTTCTTAGTAAATATTTGCAATTACTGGGTTTATTTTTTAAGTTAGGGTATACAAAATATGTCTTCATTGAATATGCCTGCTTATTGACCCTTTTCTTCCGTGTAACTTTTGTGCTTATTCTCACAAATAGGGCTAACTTGACGCCAGTGCTCTGCCCAAGTCACAGGGCCCTGACACGGTTGTTTCAGGGTGTGTTTCTGTGTTGGTGTCAAGGTTGAAAGCTGTAGAGGAGGAATTCATACATGCATAAGCCTTAAGGGTCACGTACCTATAGGATTTTAGAAAATAAAGTTCCAAAAAAAATTAAAAACAAAAAGAAAAATAAAGTTCCTCCTCAGTGACTGTCAACTCACTAATGTTTGTTGGTTTCTGAGTACCCCATTAGGTAGTAGGCAGTTTGGGGGGCACTGCTACGTACTTCTTATTTTACCAATAGCTCATAGCTTCTGTGTGGTAAGTGGTATCATCCCCATTTAAAAAAATGAGCCAGCAGGGGTGCTGGGGTGGCTTAGTTGGTTAAGAATCAGACCCTTGGTGGGGCGCCTGGGTGGCTTAGTCGGTTAAGCGTCTGACTTTCGCTTAGGTCATGATCTCGCGGTTTGTGGGTTCGAGCCCACATTGGGCTCTGTGCTGACAGCTCAGAGCCTGGAGCCTGTTTCAGTCTGTGACTCCCTCTCTCTCTGACCCTCCCCTGCTCACGCTGTCTCTCTCTCTCCTAGAAATAAATAAAACATTTTTAAAAAAATAAAAAATAAAATAAAAAAACAGAATCAGACTCTTGGTGTTGGCTCAGGTCATGATATTCATGGTTTTGGAGTTCAAGCTGTGAGTCACAGTCCATGCTGATGGTGAGGAGCCAGCTTAGGGTTCTCTCTCTCCCCCCTCTACCCTTCCCTCACTCATGCTTTCTCTCTCTCTCTCTCTCTCTCAATGCTTATTTATTTTTGAGAGAGAGAGAGACAGACAGCGAGGGAGACATAGAATCCGAAGCAGGCTCCAGGCTCTGAGCTGTCAGCATAGAGCCTGACCCAGGGCTTGAACCCATGACCTGAGCTGAAGTCTGACGCTCAACCAACCAAGCCACCCAGGCACCCCTCTCTCTCTCTCTCAAATAATATAAACTTTAAAAAAAAAAAAGAGCCATCAAAGTGAATATTGAACTAGTGGAGCTTTTGTTTCCACTAGCTCTTGAGTGTAATACTAGGGTCTCCCTGTGCTTGGCTCAGCTCCCAGTTTTGAGGCTGGAGGGTCCAGGACCACCGCCGTGTGAAGGGATCTGGGCTATGATCCAAAGAGAACATGTCTCTCCTTCTTCTTTCTTCATTTTTCTTCTATCCTCCTTCACCCTTCTCCTTCTCCATCCCCCCCCCCACCTCTTCCTCCCTCTCTCCTTCCTCTTCCTTCTCCTTTGATGTCTTTTATTAACTAGTGGGATACTAGACAGCTCCTAAGGTACCAATGCACTATTTTTCTAAGTCTTTTAGGATATGTTACTATATCTTTAAGTGGCAAACAATTCTTATCTTCATTAGCCAACCTCTTACCTCCACCGTCCCCACTGTTCCCACTCCATCACGGCCTGGACGTAGCTGATGCTGGGCTGTAGGAGCAATTTGGGTTTGGGGGTAAGTCACAGCCTAAATGAGAAGCAAGACTACTTATTTTTCTCTTTAATTTGGCTATAACCGAATGGCAGGCTCCTGCAGTCGCCCTCTTTTCCTTCCTGTTCTGCTCTGCATGCCTGACATCTCAGCTCATCATCCGTCATACTGGACCCTGATGAACTCTGTTCCATTTCAAATGCATTTCCTCCCTTAGGACCGCCTCCCAGCTGATATGCCGTCTGTGGTCAAGGCATGGTCCTTAGGGGATTTTGTCCTCTCCCAGGGTTTGAACACTAAATTATGTCCACCAAGGTTCAGTCCCATGTATACATCTGTGTATTAGACGAGTTTACCTCAAGAGGAGCATTCCTTCTGTCCCTTTGGCCCCCTGTCTTCCCATAAAGGGGAACTCTTGGTATCGTCACCTTCTCGGAAAATGGTATCCCCGTCTTCCTCTTCTCTTCCTGTCATTTCGCAACGTCCAGGCCGCCATGAAGTTCCGTTGTTTCTACTTCTGGTTCCTTAGATCTTTTCCTTATTCCCAAATTTTAAATATTCTCTGCCATGTATGCTCTGTTCATCTAAAAACTAGTCTTCTGGGTCACCTGGGTGGCTCTGTTGGTTGAGCGTCCAACTTCAACTCAGGTCGTGATCTCATGGTTCATGGGTTCAGAGTCCTGTGTCGGGCTCTGTGCTGACAGCTCAGAGCCTGGAGCCTGCTTCGGATTCTGTGTCTCCCTCTCTCTCTGACCCTCCCCTGCTCACGCTGCCTCTCTCTCTCTCTCTCAGAAATAAATAAAACATTTTTAAAATTTTAAAATAAAATAAAATAAAATAAAATAAAATAAAATAAAATAAAATAAAATAAGATAAAATAAAACCTAGTCTTCCTACCAGAAGCACCCACTGCTCAGGCCACTGAATGGGTAGGAGCCACACTGAGTGTAAGCTGCTCTTCCACAAAGGCAAACAAAATGTAAGTAAGGTTGATGGGAATTTTTTTTTTTTTTTGAAAAAAAAAAAAAGCCCAGTCTTCCTGGTTTTACCCATTTTTCTATTCATATAATTGCTTTATAGATGTAGATGATTATAAAGTTAGAAGCACCCTGAACCCCTGTAATTGGAGAGGCCCTCTGCTTGCCCTCCAGACTTTTCTTTGCTTCCGGTTATGCACCTATCGTTCCCTTATTCTTTATTCCCCAAGTTGCATCCTTTTTTTTATGTTTGTTTATTTTTGAGAGAGAGAGAGAGTGAGCATGAATGGGCAAGGGGTAGAGAGAGGGGGATAGAGGATCTGAAGTGGGCTTCACGCTAACAGCATCGAGCCTGATGCAGAGCTTAAACTCATACACCGAGAGATCCTGATCTGGGTCAAAGTTGGATGCTCAACCAACTGAGCTACCAGATGTGCCCCAAAACCAATCGTTTATTAAATGTTTTCTTTTGATCTTCTATACATTTTTCTTCCTTTTAATCAGTGTAATCATGAATGTAAACATTGCATGTTTAATTGTAAGTACTTTTCCATGGTAGTGTAGTAGCATGGCCTCAGAGAAATATCTATACAACTGAAGTCAATTTTCCCCCACCTTGGCCATCATAAATGCAGACTCTGGAATCTTGATCATATTTGTATGGAAACATCATTGTAGTTTGGGCTATAATTTCATTATTGGATTGGCTTTTATTTTGGGAATTCTATTTGAAGCAGAAACATAGGCAGTTGACTTAAAGGTTCAAACATTTGATTTATTGGTATTTTCCTTTTCAACATACCGTGTCTGGTATGAATTAACAAAAGTTTAGAAAGCCTTTGTTTTCCTGCTCCTCCCCACCTCCAAAAAGAAAAGCCCTAAAGCCTTTCTAATTTTTATTATGAACAGCAGGGTTAGTATGGGAGGGAATCGTAGTGAAGCCATTGTGCCTCCAGACTAGTTCACAGGTGAATACTGCCTCAACCCCTCCATCTTTCAACAGCCGAAGAGACGTTCCAGAGTGCCCACCAACTTTAAGGTTTTGACAAGTTTTCTGGGCATTATTTTCCTTAAGCTTCAGAGTTCAAGCATATTTTCTTTGCCTGCACACCAGACGGTTTACTGCCTGACGTTCTCTGCCTTCAGATTTATTTCTTATATGTGTAAAAAGGAGTTGATGTGGCTTCCAGAATCCTTTCTTCTCTTAAACTTAAATTTTCTCTGACTCCCATGCTGATTCTCCGAGAGTCTGGCAACTTAGAGGCAGGAGAAGTACCACTTGCTGAACTAGTAGCTTTGGGCTTTCCCTAACTCCCAACTCTTTAAGCAATAGCCTTGCAGACTGGTCTTTGAGGCATCCGTTCAAAAAATTCTAAGTTCCTTCTGTTATTTCTTCAGATATTGTTACAGCACAGGCTCTTGTGTGGTGTGTTGTCCACTGGCGTGGCTCGCATGACATCTGTGGGCTGTTGAATTCTGAAACTATCCATCTCCACCTGGGACACCTCTATTCCATTGTCTTTTGTCCCCTCAAGCTGAGCCCACCCACCTCAAAGCTATACCTGCTATTCTCTTCCCTGTCGATTGCGGTTCCCAGCTTGGGGCAGGTGGAGAGGAGACTTCTGTGAGAAAAGCTAGTGGCATACAGAAGGGATGGAATGAAAAAGCGGAAGTGAGCAGGGAACAGCCTCTTGGAGGGTAGCCTGAGAGCCTTAAGTCTGCCACAATGAACAAGCGGGAGCAAGAGGGGTCCTAAAAAGAGGTTTGAATGAACTACTGACATGCCGTGAGGACCAGAGGCAAAGCCTGTTAGCTCAAAAATGGTCTGTGTTTTGGGCGCCTGGGTGGCTCCATCATTTGAGCATCTGACTTCGGCTCAGGTCATGATCTCGCGATTCATGGGATCCAGCCCTGTACCAGGTTCTTTGCTGACAGCTCAGAGTCAGCTTAGGATTCTCTCTCTCCCTCCCTCTGTACTTCCGAGCCTTGTGCTCCCTCTCTCTCTCAAAATAAATACGTAAACATTTAAAAAAATTGAACAGTACATACATAGGTATATAAAAGTCAGTTCTTTTTTCTTACCCATCCGTCCCTCATCAATCTTCCCTCATCATAAAGAACCACAGTTAACAGCAATTGTAATATCTTTCTTGGCCTAGAATGGATTACTTAGAGGATATGTGGAAAAAATTAGTGGTCACTAGGAGTCAGGTTGGGTTCACTAAAAATAAACCCAGTAATCAAATTTTTTTCTTTTTTTTTTTCTTGGTCTTTTGTTGTTTTCAGGTTTTTGTACTATAGGAATTTTGAGAACAAACTGGTAAGTACTTCTGAACTTCACCAGAGATTTGACAATTGAATAATTCAGCAAGCCTCCTCAAATGTAGGCTGGCCAAACGTGCAGCTGAATAAACATAATTGATAAGTCATCCTAGTAAGAGATGCCAGCTACCGAGCTCTCCTCGGCCCAGCTAGAGTTAATATTTTATCAGCTTGCGTAAGAAGTGAGGGCAGACGTCTCAAATTGGCAGATGATTAAAAAATTAGAAAGTGAGGCTGGATTATGTCTTTTTTTCAAACTTACACCATTGGCGACAGTGTTGGGATAAAGAGGAAGGACAGTGTCGCTCTCCCTGCACAGAAGCAGACACACATGAAGCACACAGTATAGGACAGAGAAAGGTACTGGGTCTGTTTAAGGGCAGGGCGAGAGGAGTGCATCGAATAGAACAGAAGAAAAACACCCTGAAATGCATCCGTTCCTGTGCTTTTTGAAAAATCAAATTCTGAAGCAATTTGGCGATGCTTTGGACCATATTAAGTGTTCACATTTTTTGTTCCAATGCTCCTAATTGTGGCAGTTCAGCAAGTAAATAGTACAAGAGAAGGAAAACTATATGCCATGTGATGCTTCTTACAGATGTTTATCATCGCCTTGTTTAAGAGACGCAAAGATCAGCGAAGTTAATTAGGTGTGGTACATAGACTAGATTCTTGTCATTAAAGGACCCGTGAGGGGGCGCCTGGGTAGCACAGTCGGTTAAGGATCTGATTTCAACTCAGATAATGATCTCACAGTTCATGAGTTCAAGCCCTGCATTGGGCTCTGTGCTGATAGCTTAGAGCCATGAGCCTGCTTCAGGTTCTGTGTCTCCCTCTCTCTTTGCCCCTTCCCTGCTCACACTCTCTCTTTCTCAAAAATAAATAAACATTAAAAAAAAAAAAAAAGGACACGTGAGAGGAATTTGTAGCAGCCTGGGCAAATGTGTGCCTTCAGAATACAGGGAAGTGTGCAGAACTGTACTTCACCACAGCATTTGTTTCTCTCTATAGTATATGTATGTGGCTAAATGTTAAAAGGCGTACGTGAAAACGAAGTATTAGAATGACAGTATTTTAGATGATTTCTTTAGTATTTTTCTTTTTTTAAGATCTTTGAAAAACCAGCAGATCAATTGAGGATGAAAGAGTATCTAACTTATAAGTGGGAGGGAGGTAAATAGGTGTTTTCAAGTTTATTTATCTTGAGAGAGAACCAGTGGGGGAGGGCAGAGAGAGAGAGAGGGGAACAGAAGATCTGAAGTGGGCTCTGTGCTGATAGTGGGGCCTGAACCCATGAACCATGAGATCATGACCTGAGCCAAAGTCACTTAACCGACTGAACCACCCAGAAGCCCCAATAGCTGGTGGTTTTAATGGATTTTATGTTGACAGTAGTATAAAATGAGGGAGGGTGGCTAATGCACAGCATTTTAAGCATACTCTAACTGTATTAATAACAGTCCTATACTGTGGTTTGCACTGGTCCCTGTGGAGTACTGTCCTTAGTAATCAGAGCTACATTTTATTTTTTGAATTTTTAATGTTTATTTATTTTTTGAGAGAGACAGAACATGAGCAGGGGAGGGCCAGAGGGGTCGGGAGACACAGAATCAGAAGGAGCTCCAGTCTCAGCTATCAGTGCAAGAGCCCAACGTGGGCCTTGAACCCTAGGACTGTGAGATCATGACCTGAGCCTCAGTTGGATGCCCAACCAACTGAGCCACCCAGGCGCCCCTAAAACGTTTTATTTTTATTTTTATTTTTAGAGACAGAGAGCACAAGCAGGGGAGAGGGGCAGAAGAGAAGAAAGAGAATCTTAAGCAGGCTCCACACTAGGCAGCACGGAGCCCAATGCAGGGCTCGATCCCACAACCTGAGCCAAAATCAACAGTCGGATGCCTAACTGACTGAGCCACCCAGGCGCCCCAGAGAGCCACATTTCAATACCAGACATTGCCACGTTGAAGTCGAAGTGTAGATTGCGGCCCCTAAAGGACTCATGAACCCTTTTCAGGCCCTTGAGAAACAGTTGCCGCAGGAGAGTCCACAAGATGCCAAACTGGTGACAGAGAGACTGCGGGCTTTGGGGAGGGTTATATGGAATGGGGTGGCCTTCAGAGTGCCAGCCCCATTTCCTATGCAAATTGTATAAGGTCAGTTATAGATTGATAGAACAAAGGACCAGATTTTGTGTCTGTGGCCATTGGATACCATTTTTCAGCTCTGTTATCATGGCCTGGTAAATTTCTAGAATGCAGCAGTGGTAAGATACCAAAGTTATTCTCAGAGTTTGGTGAGGTATCACTGTTCATTAATGAGAGATTCATAGGCAAAACTGTCAGGGATAATTACAGGAACTTAGTGTGAAAGCTTCCGTGGAAGGTGTAGGAGGTTTCTTGTTAGTGGCAGCTGAGAATTTAAAGATAAGGACTCCAGGTTACCACCTGCAATCATGAGCTGATCCGAGCCTCAGATCATGATCTGAGCTGAATCGAGTGTCAGATGCTTAACCCACTGAGCCACCCAGGCACCCCATTCCCAGCTTTTTCTTTAAAATGATTTTGTTTATTTTTGTGAGCGAGAGAGACAGAGCATGAGCAAGGAAGGGACAGAGAGAGACAGAGACACAGAATCCAGAGTGGGCTCCAGGCTCTGAGCTGTCAGCACAGAGCCGGACACAGGGCTTGAACTCATGAACCTTGAGATCATGACTTGATACGCAGTCGGACGCTTAACCCACTGAGCCACCCAGGTGCCCCTCTTTTCCTTTTTTAAATGTTTATTTTATTTATTTTTGAGAGACAGAGAGAGAGAGAGAGAGAGAGAGAGAGAGAGAGTCCCAAGCAGGCTCCATGCTGTCAACCAAGAACCCCACTTGGGGTTCGTTCTCAAAAACCGTAAGATATGACGAAAGCCGAAATCAAGAGTTGGCCATTTTTACCTACTGAGAGCCCCCGCCGTGTGCCCGTAGAGGTAATATTTCTAAGTCATTTCTCCCACACCTGTTTAAACCCTATGAGGTCAAGCGACAGTGCTTGATTGCATTACCCTGGCTGCCATTTTTTGTTGCAACAAGGTCCTTTCAATAGCTCTTAAGCTGCTGTTTCTGGAAGGCATTTGGAAGGCCAGAGGTTTTGCAAATGAGAGAATCTAGAGCTGAACAGTGTCCCTCATATTAATTTGAGGTTTCCATTGTTAGCTGCATTCAGGGCATTGAGCCCTCTGAGTGTCCCTTTAAGAATGCATGTCCCTTGGGGTGCCTGTGTGGCTCAGTCAGTTAAGTGTCTGACTTTGGCTCAGGTCATGATCTCACTGTTCGTGGGTTCGAGCCCCGCATCGGGCTCTGTGCTGACAGCTAGCTCAGAGCCTGGGGCCTGTTTCAGATTCTGTGCCTCCCTCTCTCTTTGACCTTCCCCTGTTCATGCTGTCTCTCTCTCTCTCTCTCTCAGAAATAAATAAAACCTTAAAAAAAATTAAAGAAAAGAAAAGAATGCATGTCCCTTTACCTTGAGAAAAGGGAACAAACCCATTGAATAGATTTTTGAAAAATGACCCTACCCTCTAAGAAAGTGATGTAAAAACAGCTTGACTGTGATCTTCCCTTAGAAACACTGTCATAGGAGCCATCACATTGCTGAAGTTCACATGTCGCTGTAAAAGACCTTTGAATGAATCATTAACAAGTTTTTTTTTTTGTCAGAACCCGTTACACATTTTATATTGATTTAGTAATTTGTTTTAAAAAATCTCATACTATCACTGGAAGAAGTAAGATTTTATAGAATTATTTTCCTGCCATCTGTCTCAACAGGCCCACCTACATATCATTTTTTAATCCGCCAAGTTGCACATTTATATTTTCCACTCTAGTGTGGGATTGCAGAAAGGCTGTTTTTATTATTTTCGTTGAATGACTTTAAGCAGATTAAACCATGAGAATATCTCACTGACTTGGAAAACTGTTCTAGTTATTTATCTAGACATCTAGACTGGTTTTGTTTAATTGGTTAACATTCATCTTTGCAAGAAGAAAATAACTAGTAAATAATAAAAAATTAGATTGAACATAATAATAGATGACACCACTGACCATTTGTGTTGATCTTACAGTTGCTCATTAACACATTGATCAGACTGAAATTTTGTGTGTAAACAGTTCTGGTAGTGTTGAGCCGCAACAGACTGCAAAATATAATTTGCAGAGTTAAACAATAAATTCTGTATTTTTTTTTTTTTGCTTCTGTGTTCCAGGAGACCTTTTAAATCTTGAAACAAATTTAAATGTAGCAAAGCTAAAACTGTGAAAGCTAGTTTTCCTAGCACGTGGTTGCAGTCATTGTTGGAAAGGCTGGTGAGGAGAAGCCAGCAAAGCGGTGAAAATGTACATTTCTTCCTGCAAGTGTGGGCTTCCAGTGTTTGGAAGTGATGAAGACATTTTTACAGGTGACACTAGGTCCATTGCATGTTTCCGTTTTGCTTAGGGCTTTAGTGGAACTGAGAAAGGATGGGTAATGGGGAGTTGGGTTTGTCAGCAGTTGTTGAAGGGATGCGATCCGGCTCACTCCCTGCTCTGCAGCCCCTGTCTTCCTGAGGACCCAGCCTCCCCGAGCCTCACACAAAGACAAGCCAGCAGGACGGGGAGTGGCCCGAGGAGCACAATACACCTGGGCATCCAAGATTTAGAGGAGCTTACTATTTATTTATCGTTTATTTTACCTCCCCCACCCCCACCCCCAGGAAGTCACTGATTGTATGTTATCACAGTCTTGTGTCTTTATGAAAGACTTAGATAGCCCGTTGATTTCTCTGTTCCTTTTTATTGATGTTATCTATTTAAAAGAAGAATACAAGGGGATCTATCCTTTAAAAGACTACCCTTTTTGGATTGCTATAGCAGGATTGACTTTTTGAGGTGGAGTTCTTTGTGTGTGCCTTTCCACAGGCACGTGGCTCGGTTTAAGCGATGGAAAGCAAATCTTGCTCACGGTCATGTAGCTAACAAGGTAACAAACCTAAAAACAAATACAGCAACTTATAAAATCTTGAAGATACAGAAGAAAATGAATCCGGCCTTTCCTAGGGGTAATTACTTGTGCAGCTGTTTAAAGGTGGGTTCTGTGCTCTGGGGCTCCAGGTCTCCATCAGAGCAGATGGAGATGCCGAGCAAATGTCTGAGCACGGTTATTAATCGATGGGGCTGCAGTAAGTGTTTGTCAGTTATAAATGTTATGTGGACTGGAATGCTTTACTAAGCAGTGTATATGCTCTTACTTAAAAAAACCAAAAAACAAAAAACCCTGGATTTTATCTTTTTTTTTTAAGGGGTAGAAAGTTCCTATGATAACCACACCCATGCAGATAAGCAACTCATTTTCTGGATCTGTTCCTCTTTAAGAGGTTTTAAAATGCAAAATGGATGGAACGAAAAATCCAGGCATATTGTTCCTAAAGATCTAGACACTTATGAGGGGAGAGCTTTATAGAACTGAAATAATATAGAACTGTTAAATTCCTTTAACTCAAAATGTGATGCTTAATAGACTCTGAATAGATATTTATTGAACGAGTCTCACACTTAGATCTTAAAATGAGAAAGCTTAAAACTGCAAATAGACTATTGCCTCCTATTTTTCCCATTTTCTTTGGAATAGTATATTTTAACAGGGCTATAAATCCTTTTTTTTTTTAGCTTTTACCTTCTGTTCTTTTTGAACAAATATAAAAGACATTTTAAATGCTAATAAGTATATACATAGGAACAGATTTTAGGACTAATGTGTGGATTGTGTAAGAATTTATTCTCCAACTGTATTAGTTTGCCAGATACTGGTGTAATTCCTAGTAAAGAAGCATTCATCACTGAAATATATGAGACATGATAAGCCTTCCCTTTCCAGATCCTTAGGGAATAGCTAGTAGGTGTGTGTGTGTGTTTCTAGTAATGTGGGAACATTTCTTGTACTACTGTGGGAAGGAGAATAGTAGAATTTGTTCATCTTCTCATTTATATTTTGTTTAAAATCTCCGATAATGAAAATGTATCGTTTCGTATAATTGAAAATTTCATGAATTAACTCCACATTAATTTCTACGTTAAATAATGTTGGGGTCTATAATGTATAAACGTGGATAGACTCACAATGAGTAAGAATCCACGTGCTGCTTATTGTTATCAGAGATGCACCAGAAATCCGATTGGATTTTGATTTGGGAAAGGTCCATTCGTTAAACACAGATGTGCCGGAGATCTCTTTCTCTCTGCAGTAGACTGGTGCTGTAGTCATGAAAAGAGAAGGCCTAGTTCACGATCTAGCTTTTGGACAGTGAGTTTAAAAGTGTTCTTCCATTAAAACCTCCAGCTTTTTCTAAAAGCCTTCAATAAATTTTTAAACAGTTACAGTGGATTTGGAATTGAGAACAACAGACCATGAGCATCATTACAACCTATACCCTTTTCATGGCTTAGAGTGCCACGCCCAGAACCTTATTCCAGAAGTCTTGGGAAGACACTTGTTATTCTAGTGTTTTAAAAGACTGCATTGCCAGGGAGCCTGGGTGGCTCAGTCAGTTGAGGGTCTGACTTTGGCTCAGGTCATGATCTCACAGCTTGTGAATTCTAGCCCGCATCAGGCTCTGTGCTGACAGCTCAGGGCCCGGAGCCTGCTTCGGATTCTGTGTCTCCCTCTCTCTCTGCCCCTTCCCTGCTCGAACTTGCTGTCTCTCTCTCAAAAATAATTTTTTAAAAAGATTGTATCGCCTAGTATTGTATTATTAAATATCATCTTTAAAAAAAAAGTAGAGATAGAGGAGACAGGAACAGCGGCCAAGAAGCTGGGATTTTTAGGGTGGTTTCTATTCCTTTTTTTTTTTTAACTTTTCTTTAAATGTTTTTATTTATTTCTGAGAGAGAGACAGACAGACAGACAGACAGACAGTTTGAGCAGGGGAAGGTCAGAGAGAGAGGGAGACTCAGAATCTGAAACAGGCTCCAGGCTCTGAGCCGTCAGCACAGAGCCTGATGTGGGGCTTGAACCCATAAACCGTGAGATCATGACCTGAGCTGAAGTCAGACGCTTAACCGACTGAGCCACCCAGGCGCCCCAGGGTGATTTTGATTCTGAACAAGGTCTGTGACCTTGGGCAAGTTGTGACCTTGGGCAAGTTCTTTTAGATCTTGGTTCTCAACTATATACTGAGAGAAACTATTCTAAATGATCTTGAAGAGGAACCCTTCAAGCGCTAACGTTTCACAATTTTACTGTGTAGTTTTTATTTATTTATTTTTGAGAGTGGAGAGGGGCAGGGAGGGAGGCAGTGAGAGAGAGAATCCCAAACAGGCTCTGCACTGTCAGCATAGAACCTGGTGGAGCCAGATGTGGGGCTGGAACTCACAAACTGAGATCGTGACCTAAGCCGTCATTAAGAGTCAGATGCTTAGCCAACTGAGCAACCCAGGTGCTCCCTATGTCTCCTTTTTTAAAAAATATGATTATTATTAGATACTTTACAAAATCTTCAGAACACTGTCTCTCCCAATTGTGGTATATGAATGCTATCTTGCTTTCATTTATAAAATTCCTTATGTTTTCATGTCACTTAACAAATATGTTACAGCTGACTGAACCATTCTTTTTATTTGCCAGTGAGCACACTGACAGCTTCTTTCCATTCTGCAGGGAGTGGCTTTGTTAATGCGCCCTCCTCCTGTTATTTCTGTAAGGTGAGCATCCAGGCTTCGTGACAAGAGTAGAAAGAACATGTGCTTTGTAGTCAGGACGTACGCTTGAGTCCCCGTCTGCCGCTTACATAAGATAAGTAGTCTAACGTGGAGTCTTCCTCTGCAAATTGGATAGAAGGCTGTTAAGGACATGCTTTTACAAGCTGTGCTCATTTTGATGCCACTGGGAACAAGTAAGTCCTTAGATCTTACTGCCACATCACTGAAAGTGGTAGTTTCCCTTGACAGGCAAAGAATGGTACCTTAAGTTTGCTTTAGTGTTTGCATTTCTCTTTAGTTTATTAGAGCAGATAATATATTTCCATGTGTCGATCCACGTTCATTGATCATGTGTTGATTCACGCCATCAACGGTATTTATTGCCCACTTAACCTATTGGGGGGTCTTATTATATGCTTCAAAACTCATGGTTTATAGTTTCACATTTGCAGGCAGTCCGTCAGCTATATAATTTTTCCAGATTTTGAGTGTGTGTGTGTGTGTGCGCGCGCGCGCGAGCGCACGCGTGAATTGAGTTGCTGACAGTGTCTTCTCGAGTTTCCAGGCAAAGCCCCCAGTCCCGACTTAACCCATTGTGTTCTGATGATCTGACAGAATTTTAAATCTCGGGTTTTGGTGTGTAAAGCATTCTACCCGAGGTTGGGATCCAGTTTTTGTGGCTCCTTTTTTCCACATATGTTTTTGTTTATTTAACAAACATTTACGTAGTGCTTACTCTGTATTAACTTGAGTAATCCTATCAACGTTATGAGTTATTAACCCCATTTTACAGACTAGAAAACTGAGAGGCACACTCTGAGTGTGGTGAAGCAGCTTGCCTAAGGTCACAGGGCTGCAGTAAGCAGAGCCTGGGTTGAAATCCTAGAGTTCAGGCCCCAGAGATGGCCCTGTTCACCTCTTCTTATTCTAATGAGGCTATTTTAATGGAGCCTGCGAAGTTTTCACCTTTAATGTGAGGACCAGTCCTAGAACTTGCTTTCGGCTCTCATATAAGCTCACCCCTCACATTTGCAGGCCCAGGGCAAGAATATAAATGAGGATCCACATACCACATGTCGAAATATTTTAAATCTCTTAATGAAGCTAATAAACTGTTAAATGAAATGTTGTATCCTCTTTCCTGACAATTAAACCTTCATAATGACCAAGAAGGCCAAATCTGAGCGGAGAATTCTTTTTATTTCTTTCTTTTTTTTTTAATGTTTATTTTTGAGAAAGAGAGTGGGGGTGGGGGAGGGGCAGAGAGGGAGGGAGACACAGAATCCGAAGCAGCTCCAGGCTCCGAGCTGTCAGCACAGTCTGTCCCACGAACTGTGAGATCGTGACCTGAGCCAAAGTCGGATGCTTACCTGACTGGGCCACCTAGGTGCCCCGCTTTTTTCTTTTTTAATTTTTTTTTTTCTAGGAGAGAGACAGAGCGAGCAGGGGAGGGTCAGAGAGAGAGGGAGACACAGAATCTGAAGCAGGCTCCAGGCTCTGAGCTGGCAGCCAGCACAGAGCCTGACGCGGGGCCCGAACCCACGAACCGCGAGATCATGACCCAAGCGAAAGTCGGACGCTTAACCGACTAAGCCACCCAGGCGCCCCCCCCTTTTTTTTTTTTAAGTTTATTTATTGAGAGAGAGGGATAAAGAATGGGTGGGGTAAGGGCAGAGAGAGCTGGGGGGACAGGATCTGAAGCGGGCTCCTTGCTGACAGCAGTGAGCCCCATGCAGAACTTGAACTCACAAGTCATCAGCTCGTGACCTGAGCCAAAGTCAGTTGCTCAACTGACTGAGCCCCCCAGGCGCGCCTGCGCTTAGAATTCTTAGACCTTCCATGCCATTATGTGGTGATGCAGGGCGCACAGGCCCGCAGCCCGCCCTCTCCTCAATCCTGGCTCACCCTACGCCTTGAGGGGCCTTCAGCATGTGCATGTGATTGTCTAGCTCACTGCCCAAGCGGTGTCCCTACGCCCCACCCTTCACTATAACAAATGTCCTTTGGCTGGCTTCTAGACCCTGGACCCCTGGGAACACCAGGATCTTGGGTCCCTGGGGCAGCCGGGACATTGATTTCAGGTAGGTTTCTATTCTTGGGGCCTGTAGGGACAGAACGGGACTCTCTAAAGCGAGGTGCTCTGTGGCCTGAGTCCAATGGTGTTCTTGCTCGTCCGGATTCTTTGAAGCAATTGCTTGTCTCCTGATGCCTCTGGCTGTGAACTTGATCCTGTCCTTGCTGTCTTCTGCCGCTTCATGTTATTACTCTCGAGTTCAGGTTAGTCAAACGTGAATTATTTACGTAGAGCATGTTGTGCATCAGGGGCTGGGTGTGTGAGAGATGTTGTCCCTGCCCTCATGAGTTTCTATCTTGGCTTAGCCCTCGCTAGCTTCCCACAGCATAGCCTGCATTCATGTGTGTAAAAGTGCAGAGGTGATGGCGACGAATGTTGATTAGCCCAAGACTGATCCTTTAGGAAGGAGGGTAGCGGGAGCGGTGGAAAGCCAAGGAGGCTGTGCCGCGTGCCGCACGTGGTGAGGACTTAGGGTTTGGGAAGTAAGGGGGCTCCCGCGGCAGATGGAGAACTAACGAAATTAACAAGGGGAGGTCAGCTATCAGGACGCTGCAGGCGGCAGGGTTGATGCTAAGCTCGGACAGAAATCAAACGGTGATGCAGACAACATCAAATCTTGGGAATTGATGGTATAATCTGGTAGGCAGAAGATGGGATAAAATAGGCAGAGCGGTGAAGGGTAGGACCTGAGGTCCCTGCGTGGGGAAAAACACTTATTTTGAAACAATGCTGGGAGTGCCTGACCACAGCAGACCCCCTCGGGTGTAAGGTTCCTCTTAATCATGTAACAGACACCACCTAAGACCTGACTAAAAATAAACAGTAGACCATAAAGCGTGTGACCCCAAGGGATGGTATGGCCATAGACCGCTCTTCCTATAATGGAAAGGAGCCAATCAGGAATGGACAGCCCAGCACCAGGCGCTGTCGAGTTAATGAAGGTAGGACCTGAGAAGGAACGAGGGGAAAGGGAGGGGACGACCAGAACCTTATAGAAAACAAGGACCCGCCTATAGTCACCTTTGAATGTCCCCTCTCTGTAAAGAGAGCTTTCCTTCTGTTCTTACTTTCTAATCTTAAACTCTAATAAGCTTGTGCCTGCTGTCCACTTCTTCCGTCTCTGAATTGGCGAGACAATGAATCCCTGGTATTGCAGTAAAAATCTTGTGATAGTATCAGTATGGGCTTGACTGAGAAGCAAAAAAGCCAAAATGATTCCCAAGTGTCTACGTTCTTGTACCTAAGATGTCATTCCTTGCCTGGGAAGGAATAGGATCAAGAGAAGATGGCCTCAGGACACCTGAGTGGCTGAGTCGGTTAAGCCTCCACTTCAGCCCGTGTCACCATCTCCCTGTCCGATCTCCCTGTCCATGCAGAGCCGGCTTCTGATCCTCTGTCCCCGCCTTTCTCTGACCCTCCCCCGCTCACTGGCTCGCATTCTCTCAAAAATACGAATAAAAAAATTAATAAAAGCGTGAAGAAAAAAATTTAAAAAGAAGAAAAGGTGGGCCCAACTCTTGGGGCCAAATGCAAAGAAAGGGCAGCAAAAGCTGGGATTGGTTCTTTGTGATGCTAATAGCTGACTGGGAGTGCTTCCTACCTGTCTGGTGCTTTCTTAAGCACTTAATACCTACACGCTTGTAAATCCTCTTTCTACCAAAGGCAGAAGTGGGCACCTAGAGAGTCTGGGAGTCCTTTTTTCGGTGTCAGGTCCCGTTGGCTTCATCTCCGGATGATATTACAGGTTGAGTGTTCCTGTCCCCAAACTCTGCTCCCTGCTTCCAGCTCAGAACTGGATACAGTTATGACTCATAGAGGCTTCGGAAAGTGAACTTAGAAGGTCAGTAAAGAAAACAGAATGCAAGGAGTAGGAGCAGGTAGTGGTCTAGGGTTCTAGATTCCGGGAACTTCTTTTCTGAATTGTGTAAATAATGTAATAAATATAGGAAGCAGCCGAGTGGGGAGTCTTTTGGGATCAGGTGAGACTAATTCCATCATACAAACTTAACTATTAAAGCAGAATGTTGTTGGGGCGCCTGGGTGGCTCAGTCGGTTAAGTCTCCGACTTCAGCTCAGGTCATGATCTCACAGTTCATGGGTTCAAGCCCCGCGTCGGACTCAGTGCTGACAGCTCAGAGCCTGGAGCTTGTTTCGGATTCTGTGTCTCCCTCTCTCTCTAACCCTCCCCTGTTCATGCTCTCTCTCTCTCAGAAATAAATTTAAAAAATCAATAAATCAATCAATAAGTAAATAATTTTTTTTAAAAAAGCAGAATGTTGTCCTCTACTCCCCATAGGCAGTAACTAGACAGTTTTGTAAGACATATGCTAATTTATATTTCAGTCTCCAAACTATTTTTCCCCATCATTATATGAATGGATAGCAAATAATATTTTTTCTGTCTCAGAAGTGATTCACCTTATTGAGTTTGCCATTGGATTATTTTTTCCTTGCCCGAAAGGCGATTCTACACTTTAGAGAAAACTACATTTCATTTACCGTGTGTCTTTTTCAAACTACTGGTTGCCAGAGAGCTTCTAATCTTCAGTGGAGAGTTTATGGAAAGGAGGGAGAGGGTGCTTTTTAGCAGAATAAAATGTACATTTGAGACATGAGTAGTAAAACAAAGTTCTTCTTTTTTCCTTTTTTGTAGTAACAAAAGTAATCTCCTTGCTTAGGAAAAAAAAATCAGTTTATACCAGAAAGGGGGTAGATTAAAATCGGATAAAATCAGAAAATAACACCTTTCAAAGGACGGTGAACAAAAGTCTGGCCCTAAACTCTGTGTGCTTAGATAATGAAATAGAGATTGTGTGTAATAATGGAAGAAGGGCATTTACGAGAACCTAAGTGCTGTCTTGCAGAAGATGTCTATGTTACTTAGGAGGAAATGAAGTTTGAAATCTATTTTTCATCTTCATAAACTCTTTCAGTGTTGTGATATCTTAGGAATGATGTCATTTTTAATATAGTTCTTTCACTGCTGTGTAGGTAATTATGTAGTCTAGATCACAAAATTGTTTTATCATTAAAAAGCCTATACTTTTGGAAATCATTTACTTGGCTTATGACTTTTTACCTTATGGTTAAGGAACCAGCCATCTCTATTTATTTATTTATTTTTTACGTTTTATCTATTTTAGAGAGAGAGTGTATGTGTGTGTGTGTGTGTGTGTGTGTGTGTGTGTGTACAAGCATGAGCAGGGGAGGTGCAGAGAGAGGGGGAGGGAGACTCCCAAGCAGGCTCCAGATTGTCAGCGCAGAGCCTGACAGCGCGGCTTGAACTCACAAAATGTGAGATCTTGACCCGACCAAACCATAAGTCGGATGCTTTTAAAAAAATTTTTTTTAATGTTTATTTATTTTTGAGAGAGAGAGGGAGACACAGACTCCGAAGCAGACTCCAGACTCTTGAGCTGTCAGCACAGAGCCTGACGCCAGGTTCGAACTCCCGAGCTGTGAGATCATGACCTGAGCTGAAGTCGGACGCTTAACTGACTGAGCCCCCCAAGTGCCCCCATCAGCCATCTCTACTAGATGCCCGCTATTTATCAAAGCACTCGTGGAGAAAGCAAGCCAGTCGATTCTATCTGTCCAGATGTGAGAAGAGATCATTTGCTATCCTGAGATTCCTGAGTGTGGTCTGTTTAGGAGGTTAGGGCTCAGAGCTCGAGTTCTGGGCTTATGTTTTCTAGAACAAAACAAATAAGAACCAGAGCTGCCAGTGTTGACCTGAGCAAGATACCATAGTTGTTGGTCTGGCCGAACCAGCTGCAGCGGGTGCAAATTTATTAAAGAACATGAGGGCACTGTTTAAACTGACTTTGCAAACGGTAGGTGCTAACATTAAGTGCTGTTGTATAGTTGGTAGATAGAACTGAAGACTGAAATATTTAATTCATATTTTTGTTGGATTTGGGATACATCTGTCTTGTCTTACTGTCCCGACCCTCTCTTACCCCCATTCAGTAGTAAAAAATTCGGGGGCCCCTGGGGTAGCTCAGTCAGTTAAGCGTTGGACTTTTGGTTTCGGCTCAGGTCATGATCTTGGGGTTCATGAGTTCGAGCTCCGCATCAAGCTCTGCGCTGACAGTGTGGAGCCTACTTGGGATTCTCTCTTTTTCCCTTTCTTTCTGCCCTTCCCCTGATCCTGCTCTCTCTTTCTCTCTCTCTCTCTCTCTCTTTCAAAATGAATAAAGAAGTAAAAGCTTCTATATTTGAAAAGACAGAATTCCTCCCAAATTAATTCTTCTGCCTCATAAATCGAGACAAGACTCCTGGAGAGTTTATGTGGGGAGTGAGGCCTCCTCTGTGTCCCGCTGTCATGCTCATAAAGCTAAAAATTAAGGTATCAATAGCATTACTAGATGTTCTCTCTTAGCTGGCGTCTCTAAAAGCTGTTTTGACAGGTATAACTTATGATTTATAAATTAGGTTAATGGACTCCTTTTTTTACTGGAAAATGCACTTGTACGAGATCACTTATATTTAAGTAATAATTAAGTGCCAGCAGCAAATGCAAGTGCAGATGAAGAGATTCAGGCTAATACTCTCCACCCCTAATGCTGGGAGATGGTTATGCACCTTTAAGTTTCTCTGCACCATGATGCTTAGCCAGACTGAACGTACTTCTTTTGTTTTTTTCTTCGTTATGTCCAATACCTTCATTTTATTTTATTTTTTTAATTATTTTTTTTTAAAAATGTGTATCCATGTTAGCTACCATACAGTGTAATCATGATTTCAGGAGTAGAATTTAGTGATTATTTCTTATAAAACCCAGTGCTCCTCCTAACAAGTGCCCTCCTCAGTGCCCGTCGCCCAGTCAGCCCATCCCCGCACCCACTTCCCCCCCAGCAACCTTGTTTGTCCTCTGTATTTAAGAGTCTCTTATGGTTTGTCCCCCTCCGCTTTTATATTATTTTTGCTTCCCTTTCCTTATGTTCATCTGTTTTGTGTCTTAAATTCCACATATGAGTGACGTCCTGTGATATTTATCTTTCTCTGACTAATTTCACTTTGTAGTTCCATCCACGTAGTTGCAAATGGCAGTATTTCATTCTTTTTGATAACCAAGTAATATTCTGTTACATATGTACCACATCTTTTCTATCCATTCATCCGTCGATGAACATTGGGCTCTTTCCATACTTTGGCTGTTGTCAATAGCGCTGCTGTAAACATTGGGGTACATGTGCCCTTTGAAATAGCACCTGTAATTAAGGCTTTTTAGAGTGCTCATTTACATACTGGTGAATATTCTGACCTCTACATATCAGAAACAGAAGTCTGAGGGAATACATTTGGTAGCAAAACCAAGCAAACAAAAAAAGCCCCTAAACATCTCATAGTTGATGCAGTTTTTATAAGGCTTTGTCAATGACAAAAGGTTCTCACAATGTCTACTTTCTAGAAACCCCTTCCGGTGGAGTTAGATCCCAAGAAGAAAGTTGGTCTGTGTGTGGTGGAATTTACTAAAGAACTTTGAGAAGGGGCGCCTGGGTGGCTCAGTCGGCATCGGACTTTGGCTCAGGTCATGACCTTACAGCTTAGGAGTTTGAGCCCCCTGCTGGGCTCTGTGCTGACAGCTCAGAGCCTGGAGCCTGCTTCGGAGTCTGTGTCTCCATCTCTGTCTCTCAAAATAGAAATAAATGTTTAAAAAAAAAAAAGAACTTTGAGAATTTTTTTTTTAAAGTTTATTTAGTCTGAGAGGGAGAGACTGAGCGGGGGAGGGGCCGAGAGACCTTTTTAAAAACCAGGAAAATAGAAGAATCCCAAGCTGCCATTTTCCCATCTAGGTGTTTTTTTAGGATATGTTTCTTAATGCAGTCCAAACCAGTCTAGATTTATCTATAGAAAGGAAGCATGATGGCTCTTGAATACAGACACTGTGGGGGGAGGGGCGTCCCAGATGCCACTTTACTTCTCCAGGTTTTATTACTGGGCTTGTCTCTGCTCAGTTGGAGCAAAAGCCACGTGATGCTTAACGTGCTGAGAGCGGGTTGTGTAACCAGGGACTGTGACTCTTTATTCCTTGAGTAACAGGATGACTAGTATGTTTGGGTTTGTGTCCGTTTTGTTTTTATTTTGCTTTGTTTTTTAATATCTTGTTTTCTTCGTCCAGAAAGCAGGGCTTGGGAAGGGGCATCCGAACAAGATCGCTTGGAAGCTTGCTGTTGATGGAAGAAACCATATGATTATTATATTGACCAGTATAAATCTGTTCTTAGAATAGTCGCTATTTCTATATGGGAAAAAAAAAAAGGTTTTAGTGCCTCTGCATGTTTCTCGGACCTAGAATCACGATGTTCCTTCTGTTCCTTCTCAGTCAGGTCAGGTAGCTGGACCAGGGCCATTCGGGTGGCGGGAAGCCCGGGAAGGCCAAGGTGCCGTCTTTGCTGAGCGAAGGGGCTCGTGCCCGCATGCCACTCCTGCACCAGCCGGACGCCGGCACGAGCCAAGTGTCAGGCCCGCTGCTGGCCGTGAGACACAGCGCCTGCTGCCGTCTCTCCCCCCACCCCGACCCTCCCCTCGCCTCGCCTCTCCCCTGCGTCCACTCTTCTCCATCGCCGAGCCGACTGATCCCGGGCACGAAGGTCTGCAGCCTTGTCAGGAGGCCTCACTGCCTTTGTATCATGCTGCCTTCCGTTCCCCACCCTGCAGCGGGGACGACCCCCTGTACCCGTATTTGTTCCCTCCCTCCCCCCACCCCCCCTCCAAACCTACCTGCACAGAAACTCCTCCCCGTGCCTGTAGCTTAACCTGCTCTACAAACTCCCCTGCATCCTGGTTTGTTTTCCTTTGGAGAGTGGCTTCCCCGTGGTGGCAAATGACCGAACCCGGTGTCCCCGTTCACCAGTGTGGTCAGCATCTGACTCTGGGACAGCGGCTGCCCGTGCGAGCCCCCTGAGATGCTGTAGAAACTCCCAGTAGCCGGGTACCATTCCCTGGGGTTCTCCTTGCATTGGGTCGGGGTGTGGGCACAACAGCTTTGCAAAGCGTCAGCCGCATTGTATAGGCTCAGGATGGGCAGTGTGCTCACGTCTCACGGCTCCTAATGAGGCTCCCCGAGTGTCTTAAGTGTAAAGCACGCCCTTTTGTTTCCTGCACTCTCCTCTGCTACTGGCTCTGCAGAAGCTTCGTAGCATTTTTACCAGTTAAGGGCATGGTCCTGCCGTCACCTGCCTTTTATGAATGTGCGGGCCGAGGCGATCTTTTTTTGACTCCGACCTGACTGAGCTGATAAACACTGGCTGTGCTCTGGCTGCAGGACCGCACTCACGTCACTTTTATTTTGGTATGCGGCAGCCCATCTGAATTCCGGGGAGCACAGGGCCGAGCGCACCCGCCAGAGAAAGCCATTTCAGTTTATCATTTTAATTCTGCCATTAACCATCTACAAAACCCTAAGTGGATTCTCCAAAATGGCATCTTCAAGTCCATTATCAGAGCTAAATGTTTAATAACTTTGTTAAATAATCCATGCCATGGTGGATGGGAAACTTTCTTTCGGTGTTTTGGTGTTTTTTTTTTTGTTTTTTTTTTTTTTACATCGAAGGAGGCATTTCTGGAAGTCCCTGGGANTTTTTTTTTTTTTTAATGTCTATTTTTGAGAGAAAGCTGGGGAGGAGCAGAGAGAGAGGGAGACACAGAATCCAAAGCAGGCTCCAGGCTCCGAGCCATCAGTGCAGAGCCCAACTCAGGGCTCAAACCCATGAACCGTGAGATCGTGACCCGAACCCAAGTCAGACGTAGAACTGACTGAGCCACCCAGTTGCCCCTCTCCACCTTGAGAGGGTCTTAATGAGAGAGTAACTAACTACTTGGGTATGGTGCCTAAGGATTAGATGGGAATTGGGCTCTTGATTTCTGCATCTACGTTGAACTTGATGGTATGTGGACTCAAAAGGAACAAGGCATGAGAATGGTCAGAAATGTTTCAGGACACCAATCTTGTGCTTTTCAGCTACTCATTTTCACGGTTCTCTTCAGTAATATTTTGCTTAACTTGCATTCGGGGCCTGCGGTGGCCTGTGAAGTCAACATGGCTGGCAGTTGATCGACCCTGAGATCTTCCAGGTGCAGCAACTCCAAGGAGAGAGAAATAACCGTCTTAGACGTTCGTGATATGTCACAACGCTAGAAAATATGCTTTAGGGTCCGTATCCTGAGATGTAAATTTGACAAGATCTGGAGAGCCTCACCCCACTGAGGTCCACACTCAGCTCACCAACAGGCGTTAGCTGCTCCTTGGGGTTAAACATGGAACTTCAGCAGCATTGCACGGAAGCTGCAGACGAAAGTAATTAACCCGAAAGTGGGGCTTGTTTCCTGTCCTTCACCCAACAAAGTTTTCAGTTGTGTTGCTTAGTCGTTCCCCCAAGTGGACACGCCAGTCCGGCCACTTTGAATGTCTGTATTAGATGGGTTGTATCAGTGACCCAACGTAATATGAGTAGGATCACATTTTCCTGGTGGAAGGGAAGTTGAGGGGAAGAAACCACACAGTTCAAACTCCACCCTTTTCTGAGTCTGTGAGGTTGAGTAACGGGTTCTTAGCCAGGAGTGTCAGGGCCACTAGCCAGAGGGGCCCGTGTGGGGGTGGAGACCGCCAGGAGCACATCATTCATGTCCTGCAATTTCAGCACACAGTTCCCACATAGGAGGATGCTGGTGGTATCAGCGTGCTAGAATCCACCTAGGATCCACATGTTTCCATAGTTGTTTTATTGAGCATCTCTCTGTCCTAATTACGACACAGATCGAAACGCTGTAGGAGCTGCGAACGTTGCCAGGTAGGCCCTCCGTGTGCTGGAATCCTTGTAGACGGTCTTCACGGAGCAAACTGCTGGAGTTGGTAGGTGGTACTCTTTATTCCCTCACGTCGGGCAGAGATCTTATAAATTCCCCTTGTCTGAAATCAGCCCGGTTGATCTGCCACTCACCAGATTTAGAGCTTTGTTTTCTTTCACATACTTTCCCAGAGAACCGGAGCTCTTTAATACTTTTTAAAACAACTCTAACTTTTTCAAGGAGGGGAGTATGTGGCTGAAATGTTGTGTGTTAAAACATACGGCATTCATTCTCTGGTGGCTGTTACTAGATACGGGTCTAAAAGGGTTTTGTGGGGGCGCCTGGGTGGCTCAGTCGGTTAAGCGTCCAACTTCGGCTCAGGTTATGATCTCATGGTTCGTGGGTTCGAGCCCCATATCAGGCTCTGTGCTGACAGCTAGCTCAGAGCCTGGAGCCTGTTTCAGATTCTGTGTCTCCCTTTCTCTCTGACCCTCCCCTGCTCACGCTGTCTCTCTCTCTCTCTCACAAATCAATAAAAACATTAAAAAATTTTTTTAAATAATAAGGTTTTGTGAGCAGGTCATTTTAGAAAACGTTACAGTGGGGTGCCTGGCTGGCTCTGTCGGTAGGGCATGTGACTCTTGATCTTGGGGTTGTGAGTTCGAGCCCTGTGTTGGGTGCAGAGATTACTTACAAATAAAATATTTTTAAAAAGTTACAGTGATTTTCCTCCTCAGCAGTTTCGAATGCACACTACAGAGAGCCTCAGTCTAAGTAGATACACTTACCTTTGTCTAGATCAGAGTTTTCCCAGATAATTTGAGCTCAGAACACTTCTGAGATAATGCCTGGTACACTGGTATTTGATAACACTTGGTATACTGATATTTTGGGGGGCCAGCTCAAAAAATGCTGATCTTTAAGATGTAGAGGTTTTGTTTGTCCTTAACGTGCCCAGTGAGTTCACCTTTAGCGGCCAAGACCTTGGGATTTACATAAACAATGTGAGATATATTAATTTCTATTAGATTTAACTACTTGAATATTTGAATATTAACACTCAGTTGAATTGAACTTTAATTTTGCATGCTAAAAGCAAGCTGGTGCTTTTAGTGGATCTCTCTTAAATCTTTTATTCTTTATTCTTTCTCATGAGCAGGGGTGACTCTGGGATGCTGCTCCTAAAACTACATTAAGGATTTTAATGAATTTTACTGAAAATCACAAGAAGCAAGGAAATCAGGGATTTGTAGACAATGACCAGAGACTGTGTCTGGTATACACATCCTTCACCAAGTGGCATTAAAGACCCACAAGCTCATGTGCTGTGCAGATAATGTTCTAGAAACTTCACTTACATAGCAAACATTGAAATTTCAAAAGCCTGATCAATCAGACCGTGTGTTTTCTTTCCGAGAGGCTGGAGGGAAGGGAGCCATGTTGACCCTAGCCGATGGTCACGACATGCCCACCCCCTTATCTGGGTACTTCAGATTAACTCAGTCATGTTTAACGTCACCAACCAGTAAGGAGATATTTCTGTTTGTTGGTTTTGTTTTGCTGAATACATGAGTGGGAAGAAATGGCATGGAGTTAACAGCAAGCAGAGGTTTTATTTAAAGATAGGTGTTTTTAAGACGTCTTAAAATTGTAAGGTCTTTAAAATTTTTTTTAAATATTTATTTATTTTTGAGAGACAGAGAGGGAGGGACAGATTTATTTTATAATTTATTATTTAAATTATAATTTATAATTTATTATTATATTTATTATAATAAATAAATTTATCTATTTTTGAGCAGGGGAGGGGCAGAGAGAGAGGGAGACACAGCCTCCAAAGCAGACTCCAGGCTCTGAGCTGTCAGCACAGAGCCCGACGCGGGGCTCAAGCTCATGAACCGTGAGATCATCATCTGAGCTGAAGTCAGATGCTCAACCGACTGAGCCACCCAGGGACCCCTAAGGCATCAGTATTTTAAGAAATGGAATTGCTGCCTCATGTACAGGAAGGCCTCTTTCAGGAGGAAAATCAAGATCAGGCAGAGCTCTCCTAAGGTCATTTCTCAGAGAAGGACATCCCATTTTTAGCCGTCAGTAGAATCACCTGCCCCCGGTATATATACTGTTCTCGATTTCATGTGGTTTGCAGGGCTTTTGGCGCAGTGTTTTGATAATAACCTCTGAAATATTAAAAGCAGTTCATTTGCTCTCTTCAAAAAGGCTTGCAAGTGTAAAAGTCTCCTTTTTTTGTGTGTTTTTCTTTTTTGTACTGTTTTGTGAATCGCCGTGCGTCTTTTCTAGATTCATGGAATACGGAATACTGTAACAAGCACCCGTGTACCCATCAACCAGTGTCAGCTGTGAGCAACATTTTACCAATCTTGATTTTGTCAGATTTT
This sequence comes from Crocuta crocuta, assembly GCF_008692635.1. Classification (NCBI taxonomy): domain Eukaryota; kingdom Metazoa; phylum Chordata; class Mammalia; order Carnivora; family Hyaenidae; genus Crocuta; species Crocuta crocuta. The sequence continues at coordinate 1,983,559 of NW_027532015.1, read as the reverse complement.
AAGTTTTACATTTAATTTGCTTCTCTTTTTTAATTTTTTTTTAATGTTTTATTTATTTCTAGGAGAGAGAGAG
>NW_027532015.1:1979270-1982954 GCF_008692635.1 Crocuta crocuta | reverse complement strand
TTTTTTTTTTTTTAATGTCTATTTTTGAGAGAAAGCTGGGGAGGAGCAGAGAGAGAGGGAGACACAGAATCCAAAGCAGGCTCCAGGCTCCGAGCCATCAGTGCAGAGCCCAACTCAAGGCTCAAACCCATGAACCGTGAGATCATGACCCGAACCCAAGTCAGACGTAGAACTGACTGAGCCACCCAGGCGCCCCTCTCCACCTTGAGAGGGTCTTAATGAGAGAGTAACTAACTACTTGGGTATGGTGCCTAAGGATTAGGTGGGAATTGGGCTCTTGATTTCTGCATCTACGTTGAACTTGATGGTATGTGGACTCAAAAGGAACAAGGCATGAGAATGGTCAGAAATGTTTCAGGACACCAATCTTGTGCTTTTCAGCTACTCATTTTCACGGTTCTCTTCAGTAATATTTTGCTTAACTTGCATTCGGGGCCTGCGGTGGCCTGTGAAGTCAACATGGCTGGCAGTTGATCGACCCTGAGATCTTCCAGGTGCAGCAACTCCAAGGAGAGAGAAATAACCGTCTTAGACGTTCGTGATATGTCACAACGCTAGAAAATATGCTTTAGGGTCCGTATCCTGAGATGTAAATTTGACAAGATCTGGAGAGCCTCACCCCACTGAGGTCCACACTCAGCTCACCAACAGGCGTTAGCTGCTCCTTGGGGTTAAACATGGAACTTCAGCAGCATTGCACGGAAGCTGCAGACGAAAGTAATTAACCCGAAAGTGGGGCTTGTTTCCTGTCCTTCACCCAACAAAGTTTTCAGTTGTGTTGCTTAGTCGTTCCCCCAAGTGGACACGCCAGTCCGGCCACTTTGAATGTCTGTATTAGATGGGTTGTATCAGTGACCCAACGTAATATGAGTAGGATCACATTTTCCTGGTGGAAGGGAAGTTGAGGGGAAGAAACCACACAGTTCAAACTCCACCCTTTTCTGAGTCTGTGAGGTTGAGTAACGGGTTCTTAGCCAGGAGTGTCAGGGCCACTAGCCAGAGGGGCCCGTGTGGGGGTGGAGACCGCCAGGAGCACATCATTCATGTCCTGCAATTTCAGCACACAGTTCCCACATAGGAGGATGCTGGTGGTATCAGCGTGCTAGAATCCACCTAGGATCCACATGTTTCCATAGTTGTTTTATTGAGCATCTCTCTGTCCTAATTACGACACAGATCGAAACGCTGTAGGAGCTGCGAACGTTGCCAGGTAGGCCCTCCGTGTGCTGGAATCCTTGTAGACGGTCTTCACGGAGCAAACTGCTGGAGTTGGTAGGTGGTACTCTTTATTCCCTCACGTCGGGCAGAGATCTTATAAATTCCCCTTGTCTGAAATCAGCCCGGTTGATCTGCCACTCACCAGATTTAGAGCTTTGTTTTCTTTCACATACTTTCCCAGAGAACCGGAGCTCTTTAATACTTTTTAAAACAACTCTAACTTTTTCAAGGAGGGGAGTATGTGGCTGAAATGTTGTGTGTTAAAACATACGGCATTCATTCTCTGGTGGCTGTTACTAGATACGGGTCTAAAAGGGTTTTGTGGGGGCGCCTGGGTGGCTCAGTCGGTTAAGCGTCCAACTTCGGCTCAGGTTATGATCTCATGGTTCGTGGGTTCGAGCCCCATATCAGGCTCTGTGCTGACAGCTAGCTCAGAGCCTGGAGCCTGTTTCAGATTCTGTGTCTCCCTCTCTCTCTGACCCTCCCCTGCTCACGCTGTCTCTCTCTCTCTCTCACAAATAAATAAAAACATTAAAAAAATGTTTTTAAATAATAAGAAGGTTTTGTGAGCAGGTCATTTTAGAAAACGTTACAGTGGGGTGCCTGGCTGGCTCTGTCGGTAGGGCATGTGACTCTTGATCTTGGGGTTGTGAGTTCGAGCCCTGTGTTGGGTGCAGAGATTACTTACAAATAAAATATTTTTAAAAAGTTACAGTGATTTTCCTCCTCAGCAGTTTCGAATGCACACTACAGAGAGCCTCAGTCTAAGTAGATACACTTACCTTTGTCTAGATCAGAGTTTTCCCAGATAATTTGAGCTCAGAACACTTCTGAGATAATGCCTGGTACACTGGTATTTGATAACACTTGGTATACTGATATTTTGGGGGGCCAGCTCAAAAAATGCTGATCTTTAAGATGTAGAGGTTTTGTTTGTCCTTAACGTGCCCAGTGAGTTCACCTTTAGCGGCCAAGACCTTGGGATTTACATAAACAATGTGAGATATATTAATTTCTATTAGATTTAACTACTTGAATATTTGAATATTAACACTCAGTTGAATTGAACTTTAATTTTGCATGCTAAAAGCAAGCTGGTGCTTTTAGTGGATCTCTCTTAAATCTTTTATTCTTTATTCTTTCTCATGAGCAGGGGTGACTCTGGGATGCTGCTCCTAAAACTACATTAAGGATTTTAATGAATTTTACTGAAAATCACAAGAAGCAAGGAAATCAGGGATTTGTAGACAATGACCAGAGACTGTGTCTGGTATACACATCCTTCACCAAGTGGCATTAAAGACCCACAAGCTCATGTGCTGTGCAGATAATGTTCTAGAAACTTCACTTACATAGCAAACATTGAAATTTCAAAAGCCTGATCAATCAGACCGTGTGTTTTCTTTCCGAGAGGCTGGAGGGAAGGGAGCCATGTTGACCCTAGCCGATGGTCACGACATGCCCACCCCCTTATCTGGGTACTTCAGATTAACTCAGTCATGTTTAACGTCACCAACCAGTAAGGAGATATTTCTGTTTGTTGGTTTTGTTTTGCTGAATACATGAGTGGGAAGAAATGGCATGGAGTTAACAGCAAGCAGAGGTTTTATTTAAAGATAGGTGTTTTTAAGACGTCTTAAAATTGTAAGGTCTTTAAAATTTTTTTTAAATATTTATTTATTTTTGAGAGACAGAGAGGGAGGGACAGATTTATTTTATAATTTATTATTTAAATTATAATTTATAATTTATTATTATATTTATTATAATAAATAAATTTATCTATTTTTGAGCAGGGGAGGGGCAGAGAGAGAGGGAGACACAGCCTCCAAAGCAGACTCCAGGCTCTGAGCTGTCAGCACAGAGCCCGACGCGGGGCTCAAGCTCATGAACCGTGAGATCATCATCTGAGCTGAAGTCAGATGCTCAACCGACTGAGCCACCCAGGGACCCCTAAGGCATCAGTATTTTAAGAAATGGAATTGCTGCCTCATGTACAGGAAGGCCTCTTTCAGGAGGAAAATCAAGATCAGGCAGAGCTCTCCTAAGGTCATTTCTCAGAGAAGGACATCCCATTTTTAGCCGTCAGTAGAATCACCTGCCCCCGGTATATATACTGTTCTCGATTTCATGTGGTTTGCAGGGCTTTTGGCGCAGTGTTTTGATAATAACCTCTGAAATATTAAAAGCAGTTCATTTGCTCTCTTCAAAAAGGCTTGCAAGTGTAAAAGTCTCCTTTTTTTGTGTGTTTTTCTTTTTTGTACTGTTTTGTGAATCGCCGTGCGTCTTTTCTAGATTCATGGAATACGGAATACTGTAACAAGCACCCGTGTACCCATCAACCAGTGTCAGCTGTGAGCAACATTTTACCAATCTTGATTTTGTCAGATTTTAAGTTTTACATTTAATTTGCTTCTCTTTTTTAATTTTTTTTTAATGTTTTATTTATTTCTAGGAGAGAGAGAG
>NW_027532015.1:1969446-1976442 GCF_008692635.1 Crocuta crocuta | reverse complement strand
AAGGTTTTGTGAGCAGGTCATTTTAGAAAACGTTACAGTGGGGTGCCTGGCTGGCTCTGTCGGTAGGGCATGTGACTCTTGATCTTGGGGTTGTGAGTTCGAGCCCTGTGTTGGGTGCAGAGATTACTTACAAATAAAATATTTTTAAAAAGTTACAGTGATTTTCCTCCTCAGCAGTTTCGAATGCACACTACAGAGAGCCTCAGTCTAAGTAGATACACTTACCTTTGTCTAGATCAGAGTTTTCCCAGATAATTTGAGCTCAGAACACTTCTGAGATAATGCCTGGTACACTGGTATTTGATAACACTTGGTATACTGATATTTTGGGGGGCCAGCTCAAAAAATGCTGATCTTTAAGATGTAGAGGTTTTGTTTGTCCTTAACGTGCCCAGTGAGTTCACCTGTAGCGGCCAAGACCTTGGGATTTACATAAACAATGTGAGATATATTAATTTCTATTAGATTTAACTACTTGAATATTTGAATATTAACACTCAGTTGAATTGAACTTTAATTTTGCATGCTAAAAGCAAGCTGGTGCTTTTAGTGGATCTCTCTTAAATCTTTTATTCTTTATTCTTTCTCATGAGCAGGGGTGACTCTGGGATGCTGCTCCTAAAACTACATTAAGGATTTTAATGAATTTTACTGAAAATCACAAGAAGCAAGGAAATCAGGGATTTGTAGACAATGACCAGAGACTGTGTCTGGTATACACATCCTTCACCAAGTGGCATTAAAGACCCACAAGCTCATGTGCTGTGCAGATAATGTTCTAGAAACTTCACTTACATAGCAAACATTGAAATTTCAAAAGCCTGATCAATCAGACCGTGTGTTTTCTTTCCGAGAGGCTGGAGGGAAGGGAGCCATGTTGACCCTAGCCGATGGTCACGACATGCCCACCCCCTTATCTGGGTACTTCAGATTAACTCAGTCATGTTTAACGTCACCAACCAGTAAGGAGATATTTCTGTTTGTTGGTTTTGTTTTGCTGAATACATGAGTGGGAAGAAATGGCATGGAGTTAACAGCAAGCAGAGGTTTTATTTAAAGATAGGTGTTTTTAAGACGTCTTAAAATTGTAAGGTCTTTAAAATTTTTTTTAAATATTTATTTATTTTTGAGAGACAGAGAGGGAGGGACAGATTTATTTTATAATTTATTATTTAAATTATAATTTATAATTTATTATTATATTTATTATAATAAATAAATTTATCTATTTTTGAGCAGGGGAGGGGCAGAGAGAGAGGGAGACACAGCCTCCAAAGCAGACTCCAGGCTCTGAGCTGTCAGCACAGAGCCCGACGCGGGGCTCAAGCTCATGAACCGTGAGATCATCATCTGAGCTGAAGTCAGATGCTCAACCGACTGAGCCACCCAGGGACCCCTAAGGCATCAGTATTTTAAGAAATGGAATTGCTGCCTCATGTACAGGAAGGCCTCTTTCAGGAGGAAAATCAAGATCAGGCAGAGCTCTCCTAAGGTCATTTCTCAGAGAAGGACATCCCATTTTTAGCCGTCAGTAGAATCACCTGCCCCCGGTATATATACTGTTCTCGATTTCATGTGGTTTGCAGGGCTTTTGGCGCAGTGTTTTGATAATAACCTCTGAAATATTAAAAGCAGTTCATTTGCTCTCTTCAAAAAGGCTTGCAAGTGTAAAAGTCTCCTTTTTTTGTGTGTTTTTCTTTTTTGTACTGTTTTGTGAATCGCCGTGCGTCTTTTCTAGATTCATGGAATACGGAATACTGTAACAAGCACCCGTGTACCCATCAACCAGTGTCAGCTGTGAGCAACATTTTACCAATCTTGATTTTGTCAGATTTTAAGTTTTACATTTAATTTGCTTCTCTTTTTTAATTTTTTTTTAATGTTTTATTTATTTCTAGGAGAGAGAGAGCGTGAGCAGGGGAGGGTCAGAGAGAGAGGGAGTCACAGACTCTGAAATAGGCTCCAGGCTCTGAGCTGGCAGTCAGCACAGAGCCCGACGCGGGGCTCGAACCCACGAACCGCGAGATCATGACCTAAGTGAAAGTCGGACGCTTAACCGACTAAGCCACCCAGGCGTCCCTTAATTTGCTTCTCTTAAAACAAATACAAGCTCTGTTGTCTGCAGATCTGTTGTTATAGACCTAATAGTTGAAGATTTTGTCAGACTTTACAGAATTGACAACTTTTTTTGGAATCTTAAAGAAAACCTTTCTATCACTCTTGTTCTCATGAGTTTTATTTCTGCATCTCAGAGGTAGACTGTCCTTAGGATGGACACAGAGCATCTTAAGGCTAATTTATTGGAAAGCAGGGCTGTGTAGGGGAAGGCATAGAGGGATTAAAGAATTTAATCCAGTTAGCTTACAAAAATTGGGGCTGTAGCTCATGAAAAGTTTTTATAAGTATGAATTACTGATGGAGTCACCAGTTTCTACATATAGCCTTCAGGTTATTTCTAGAAATTTAAATTTTTCTTTAAATTTTTTTAAATTTATTATTTAGAGAGAGACAGAGAGAGACATAGCATGAGCAGGGGAGAGGCAGAGAGAGAGGGAGACACAACCAGAAGCAGGCTCCAGTCTCTGAGCTGTCAGCACAGAGCCCAAAGCAGAGATCGAACCCATAAGCTGTGAGATGGTGAGATCATGACCTGAGCTGAAGTCTGTTGCTTAATTGACTGAACCACCCAGGCGCCCCTTGAAGCATTCATTTTATAATGGGGGAAGTGGGCCTGGGACAAGTAGTTTCCTTTATTTTATATATATTTTTAAGTTTATTTATTATTTTGAGAGAGAGAACACAAGTGGGGGAGGAACAGACAGAGGGCAAGAGAGAGAATCCCAAGCAGGCTCCATGTTGTCAGTGCAGAGCCTGATGTAGGGCTCGAACTCACAAACCCAAACCGTGAGATCATGACCTGAGACAAAATCAACGAATCGGACGCTTACCCTACTGAGCCACCCAGGCCACCCCATTAGATCACACTTACTGACAGCAAGTGGCATAATAAAAGCAGCTGAAACTTACTCCAGATGCTCTATGAGGTAGATAAGAATGAATTCTTATCCCATTTTTACGGAGAAAGGGAGGTTAGGAGCGCCTTAAAAACATGGCCCAAAGCCACAGACCAGACCCTGCTCCCCTAACCACCTCCTGTTTGCTGGCCTGGATCCATCACACTTCAGCCTGAGACAATGATGGCCAATTCTAACATGCCCAGACAAGGTACTTAATCTTGCCCCGGAGAGTACGCAGCCCTCCACGCTGCTTCCCAGCCCGCTTCTGAGCCCACTGCGTTATCTGCACTTGCAGAGGGAATAGGGATTAGTGTGCCTGACCGAATGCTTGAAATAGGCTTTCACTGTTGAGTTTCTGCCTTAAAGCAGTTCTGTTTTCTCTCGTGAAATTCATGTGACTGGTAGAATTAGAACTACAGTGCTCCCCTGTAAAGCAAACTTTTCTTAGTGGCCTCTTGCCCATACTAAAAATAAACAGTCAGAAACAGAATAACCAGGGAAGGAAAAGCACTCCCACCACCCAATTGTAAAAGTTGTTGTGTTACTTCGATAAAGAACAGAACATAGAAAAGTAGAAAACGAAAGGATGTCAAGTATTCGTGGTTCCTGACTGAGTAATATTTTGATATACTGTGATCTGAACCGAATGGTAATCTCGCTGTTTACAGTTTGTTCTGTCTCTGTAATCATTTTATATGTATAACGGTTACGTTTGCTTTTTAAATTGAATGTTACAACATAAAATACATCTCCAGACTGTTACATACTCTTTGGAGTAATGTAATCGTTTTTAATGCCTACAAGATCTGCTATAACCACCCACAAATTTTGGATATTTAGAATTCTTATTTTAAGTTAATTTTTGTAATCTTTTCCCTTCTGTCTTCTAATTGTTTCTTGCAGTGACCTTAACTGTAGGAATTAGATCAATTTCATTTAATTAAGTCAGGCATCCGTCTTCTGTTCCTTACTTTCTAGCCTAAAGGTTTCTATCATGTTTAGAGTTGGATTTTACAGAGCTTTCTACTTAGATTAGTTTGAAATAAAAACGGTTACTTTTTAAAAGAAAAGCAAACCTTTCAAAACCCATAATTCTGTTGGTGTTCTGTAATTGACCTCTAAATTAGAGGGGAGACTTTTAGCTTAAACATAACCCAGGCTGGCTGGTATTGTCACGAGGACTTGTATTTTTTTTTAAATAAATGTTTATTCATTTTTGAGAGAGAGAGAGAGAGAGAGAGAGTGTGTGTGTGTGTGTGTGTGTGTGTGTGTGTGAGCAGGGGATGGGCAGAGAGAGGGCGCGGGGAGACAGAAGATCTGTGTGAGGATCTGAAACAGGCTCTGCACTGACAGCTGCGAGCCTGATGCAGGGCTGGAAGCCACGAACCGTGAGATTGTGACCTGAGCCGAAGTCGGACACTTGACCCACAGAGCCACCAGGTGCCCCGACAATGACTTGTATTCTTATAGCCTGTGTCATTTTTGTGAAATGGATTGACTGGGTTTTTTCCTTAAGTTAGAAATTCTGCTCTTAAGAAACTCAGTGCCGAGGCAGAACATGCTCACGTTGGGCCGTGTGTGCAGCTCAGGTCACCGGAGTTGAGTCCCGGCTTCCCGGCATCTTGGCTCAGCCCTTAGGATGGGGTACCCCTCAGCCTCTGCTTCCGCTGGCCCTAAAGTGGGGATGATGATATGAGTTTCCTTAGGTGGAGGGTTAAATTAGCAATGCATGTAAATGACATTTGTGAAATATGTTGCTCTATCAGGAGCCTCTGGTCACCCTCTGTACAGCTGTGGTAGTCTCTGCTCTGTCTTGGTCAATATTTTTGCCTAACGGGGTGGCTGAGGACGTTATTTCAATGGTAATCACGTTTGGAGACCATGTGAACAGAGGGGTGGAAGGTCTGTGGAAGCAGTTTGGGCCATTGCTCAGGGGACCTGAAAAGATATGTGAACCCTGGAAAGCCAGGTTATAAGCATGGTATATAGCCTACGAATCTATGGATTTTAGGCTTCAAAGCGTTTTCACCTTTGCAATGATAAAGTAAATAAAAGGAAGCCATGACTTCATATAATATATATTAGTTGTGCCTCAAAGAAAACAAAACAAAACAAAACGGTGTCTCTTCCCCAACACCTTTGCAAAGGACAGAATAACTAAAATTCCACAGAGGCAACACTTGTTAAAGATTTTGTGTAATGTTATTACAGTTTTTTTTTAATGCTTATACAGACAACCGAAGGAGCCCTCTCCTCCCCTCCTCTCCTCCTCCCTCCCTTTTAGTGGGTTATTTTTGTCTTATTTTATTTAAGACAATTTTTTTAATGCTTATTTATTTTTGAGAGAGAGAGAGACAGACAGACAGACAGAGTGCAAGCTGGGGAGGGGCAGAGAGAGGGAGGGAGACACAGAATCTGAAGCAGGCTCCAGGCTCTGAGCTGTCAGCACAGAGCCCGACACGGGGCTCGAACTCATGAGCCGTGACATCGTGACCTGAGCGGAAGCCAGACGCTCAACCGACTGAGCCACCCAGGCGCCTCTGTCTTACTTTAAACACATAAAGGAATCAAACGTTCTCCGTAACTTGCTTTTCCCACTTAAACCGGAAACATTTACCTACGTCAGCGTGTCTAGATTGACCGCATTCCCTTCGATGCTGTTATATGGGAGTGTGTGTTGCACATCATTGTCCCCATACCAGCATGAGGACGTAAAGCCATGTCTGCTAGGATAGTGTGGTGGAGGGGTGGTCCCCTCTCAAGTGTTTATAGCTATTTCCAAATGGCTCTCCAAACACATTGTTACGGAATGATACTCTGATCTCTGTTTCCTTCTCTTTGACATTTTTAAAGGTTACCATCAAAATGCTCTATGTTAGAATGAAGAGAAAGACATTGAAGAGTTTTCTTTACAAGGTTTGTCAGGGATTTAAAAATCCCCCCAGATCGTCTTTTTTATTCGGGTCGTTTGTGCCTGTGCCCTTGTCACAGTGCCTCACTTCTGGTTGTTCTCGCCTCCATCCACCTAACATTCCGTTTCTGGGGTTTTGCCGGAATTGCGCAGGTTGGAGCCGCATTTACTACAAGCAGGGCGGGCCTGTGGGGCCAGCCTCACCTGTGATGGTCAGCTCATCAGCCAATGAGAATATAGACGAAGAGCATCACTTCTGTGGTGAAAGAAGTTACTTCAGCAGGATTCCTCTCCTCTACCCCCAACATCCTGAGAGCTGTCAAGAGCCCGTCTGTGTTGTTCATTGTTTAACTCATTCATTACAGAGCTTAATTCTCCTGGAGCACCTGGCTGGCTCAGTCAGTAGAGTGTATGTCCCTTGATCTCAGGGCTGTGGGTTCGAGTCCCATGTCAAGTGTAGAGATTAATTAAAAATAAAACCTTAAAAAAAAGAAAAAAGAGCTTTATACTCCCACTGCTTACTGTGCAAAGGGGCTCAGAGCAAGTTGTGGGCAGTCCTGTGGAGGAGGAAGAGGAGCGGAGAAGTCTGGTAGGTTTTCTGCCCTGTCTCCCGGCTGCCATTTTGGATAATTCTGGAGTTGTTCTTAACAGGAACAAGAGGAAAATACTGTTGCTAGAAGCACGGAGTTGTTTTTTTTAAAGCTTGTTTAGTTGTAATGTGGTAATACTTTACGGGAATAAACTCTGGCTGACCCACTCAAAGGATATAAGCTTGAAAACATTTAGGGTTTTGATTTGCTCAAAAGAGGCGTTTACGCTCTTTGAAGCACAAATCCAGTGGGAATAGAGGTTTTCTGGTGCTCGCTGTGTTTGAGTGTAGAGAGCATGTCTTTTAAGTCTAGTGTCTATCTCTGTGTTTGGAGAAAGCTCAGTGAGGAAGCTTCAGAATGAAGACTGGAGTAGAGATGTCCGCTTTCCTTCTTGTTTGGAAACTGGAACCTTGATGCCGCTTTCCTCCCTGACTTTCACGGCCCCTTCACACCCCATCAGGCTCCGACATTCACCCTT
>NW_027532015.1:1928685-1969191 GCF_008692635.1 Crocuta crocuta | reverse complement strand
CTTCCCCCCTCCCCCCCCCCCCTCCCCCATGTCACTAAGTTGTGTGATCGCCTCCTCCAGTGTCACTGATAAATCACTCCTTGTGTTCCGTGGGCATTTGAATTACAGACAAAAGGGAAGATGTCCGAGGACAACTCAATTATGTGTTTATTGACAACGAAATGCATCCACGATGTTATAAAACAATCAGGCATGAAAAAGCATATGTTCTCCCTTTTGAAAAAATGCTTATATGAATATATATACACAAAAAAGACAGAAAGGACTTAAATGTTAAGGAACAGTGGATTAGGTTTCTTACAATTTGAGGTGACCTTCTTATTGGTAATTCTCAGAAGCCCCTGATCCTTTAACAATAGTATCAATTATGTAAATGGTTGGCGATGGGAAAAAAGGAAAACAAAAACACTACTTTTGTCACAGACAAAAGTGAATTTTCCCTCTACAAGACGCTGTAAACAGCATCTCTAAGCAAACCACAGAATGGTAGAAATATCCGAATATGGCTAGGGATGAAATCCCATTTTTGTGTGGAGTGTGTCCTGGGCATTGAATGCTCACTGGGGTATCCCCCTGGGGGTGGAAGCTTGGGTGGTCCACTTGCTTTGAGACCCACGCTACGCATGTAACAAAATTGGCTCAAAACTCAGTTTCGGTAACGTCCCTCTCATATATTGTCTGGTACCAAAGTCGATCCATCAAGTGCCTTTTGGAAGTAGAGACAGTGTCCTGTGGTCACGGGAAATAATAATCCGTAACTTATCACACTTTGGATATAAGGAGGGCTGGCAAGTAATGTCAGTTTTTAAGACTCATCTGATGTCATTTAATGTACTTCCTTATATGTATGGAACATTTACGAGTAGAGGAAAGTTTGTGCCTGTTTCCTATAGATCTTTTGCGTTTAAAGACACTCAGTTTGGCTCTGGGTAAAGATAGCTTGAGTTTGACGATTCATAAAGAATTACGAGAACTCTTTCAGGAGTTATAGAATGTCTGTAGGACTGTAAACTCTGTAAAACTTGAAACTTCTGGTTCCTAAACAAGGGGCACAATTGACCAACATTTACTGCATTGAAAAATTGAGGCATTAAAACTGCTTTCTCGGGGCGCCTGGGTGGCTCAGTCTGTTGAACGTCCGGCTCTTGGTTTCGGCTCAGGTCACGGATAATCTTATGGTTTCGTGAGCTCAAGCCCTTGTAGGGCCCTGCCGTGGCAGCATCGAGCCTGCTCAGGATTTTGTCTTTCTATTCCTCTCTCTCTACCCCTCCCCTACTCGTTCTCTCTCTCTCTCTCTTTCTCAAAATAAATAAACTTAAAAACAAAAAAACCCCACTGCTTTCTCATGTTGCCCATGTAGTTTGCACATCATGGTGACTAGGTCAATGCTTTTTAGGTTTAAGATCCACTGGGTTTCTGCGTAGCTTACAATAATATACGTTCCCTGCTTCCCTCCTGGCTCTTCTTCACGTCATTAATCTAATCTGAGTTGAACGTGTTCACGTAACCAGTGATATTTTAGTCTGAATACTCTTAAAACGCTGACATTTCTGCTAACGGGCATTGGGGAGACCTCCCCCCAACCCCCCTGCCTTTGTCTTTAGTTTTCATTTATGACTTCTATCTTTCATATTTTTTAAAGAGAAGACTTTAAGTGGAAATGTAATCTGAGTATTCTTAATAGTAGACTCAGCGTGGGCATTTTGAAGCCAGCCATTCCATCTGTAGAGTAAGTAGTAAAGTACAGTGGGATTGTTTCAGCAGGCAGCTCGTGCCGCTGGAGGACGGCTTTGCTGGGAGCCGCGAACAGCCAGGTGAAATCAATTTAGCTCAGTTCAAGGCTGCTGCATTGACTTGTCTTGAACCTGCCCGCCCTTCAAAGATCCGACCAAAGCCGGTGGTTTGTCCGCTGTGCTCCGTTGGCCTATAAGCAGCATGGACTGATGCCAAGCGGGATGCCAGGCTTGGAGATTTCTTTGGGGTAGACAGGTCTGAGGACCGTGGAATCTTCTTCGTGGCATTTTGTCATTGCACACCACAGCAGGTCCTTCTGTGGTTTGCGGTGTTGGGGAAAACCCTGGGAGCTCCGGGTGGGGAGCGCTCCGTCAGGCTGGGGTGCCCCTGTCTGAGCTGTGAGACCTGGCGCCCGCCGACGCCGCCGGCTGTGATCCCACCACGTTCTGGCGTCATCTGCTGTGAAATGGAAATAAGAGCACCTGCTTATGTTGGTTTTCATATACTGAGAATCGTGTACGAACTGTAAAGCATTGTTGAAATCCTGAGGCTCCTCATGGTTACTGTGCTATTTTTATAATCGCCTTAAAACGTTTTACTTATAGTCTCAGGTTTAAAAAAAGAATAATAACATAAAGGTGTATCTCCGTGTCTACTATTTTTGTAACTGAAACCATCAGTTGCATAGGTTATTCTCTGGGTTACAGGACAAATGTCCCTTTTAGTGATATTTGAAGAAAAACACTGACTCAGAAAAGCACGTGTGACACATCTCTTCTTTGTTCTCTTGTCTCTGCGTACACTGGTCTTCGAAGCATGGGGTTCCTGATTGGCCTCCCTTCTCTGCCGCCCCTGTGCCTTTTCTCATACGCCCATCATGTGGGAACTTGGATTGCAGCTTTATTCGTACTCCCCAGTTCTCCCCACACCCCGTAGGTTGGGGGTCCTCTGTTTATTGTGACTTGGTTTTCTCCACCATGACAGTTTCCATAATTGTTTATTTACATGTCTGCCCTTTTGGCTGACAAGGTCATATTGTCACTGAGGTGTATTCTGGTCAAATATATAACCTGCATCTAAACATAAAGAAACACATTGTTTTAAAGAAAAAAATAATTTTTAAAAGTCTGTTTTTGATAGTAGTTTGTAAGTTCAAGGGGGCTGAGACCACACCCGACTTCCTCATTGTTGTATCTTCGATAGGGCTGGAATGTTGGGTGTGTGTATTATGCATGGCATTTAGATGAGTGAATGGATGAAGGAATGGTGCGCACATTTGCCCAGATACAAAGCCGTATCTGCTCTGCTCCTAGTACCTTTTGTAAGGTAGCCAGGGCATGCAGATTAATGAAAGATATAAATCTTCATTGTCATTGAAGTTTACATGGTTTTGTTTTCCCTATAGCTCCTACAGAAGAATGGGCAGCTGTCTACTGCCAATGGCTTAGCTGAGGAAGAAGAGGTCAGCCCCCAGGAGGGAGCCCTGAATGGTCACGACGAAGAAGTAACTGTCACAGACGGTAAGCTGACTTTTCAGGCTCTGGGCAGAAGCAGAGACTGGAGGGCGGACCACGCCTGCATCGAATCCACAGAAACCCATCAGAACAGGCCTGGGCAGAATATACGACATCTTACCTGGAGCTGCATGATTTTGACAACAAAAGCAATCAGTTGGTTACAAAGGGAAGTATTTCCCTGACCATGTGGTGGTCTCTGACACTGATGGTAGGAAGTTATGCCAATATTGGGGTATCAGAAGTGAAGTCACATTTTTTAGATATTTTTATCTGGAACTTGGTTTTGCCTTGTCCCAACTAAGTAGTTGATCTTATATAAAGATACTGATCTTTATGTAACACCACAGGCACAATATAATGTTAAGAAATATATACACTTCTCACAGAAGGGAGGATTTGCATGCCCTGGTGTGAAAGTTCCTGTGAGTTCCTTTTGGAAACCCCAGGGTTGCTTTAAGAGTCAGTCTGTCTCACTCTGGAGAGTAGCCTGCTCCCCTTCCGCAGATTTTTCTAGTCATGTATATTTCAGGGTGACGCTTCTCTTTGCCCAGGCTGTGATACGTTGCATGTTTTCTAGCTCTTGAACCTACGCGTCCCGTGGGGGTGGTTACTGAAAAGCAAATCTTTCCCACATTGTCACTAGCTCGAGTCAGCCCACGTGAGGTAGCAAAGACCGTGGTTTAGGGTCAGAATCAAACACCTTGACCAAGCATCTTCTGTATGGAAGGGCCACAGGTTGAAGACGAAGCTTTCTGTCTTCTCCTTCCATTCAATCATAAACAAAGGGATAATTTCCCGACCATTCTAGAAGATACATGAAATGATGATTTGGCAGACAGTGAATTGCGTCTTCTATGCAACACAAATAAGACAAATGAAGGGGAAAGCCCCTTGAGAGGAGACGGGCCATGGCCTTGGTTAAATGAGACTCTTCGAACATGTGGAACCTGTTTCTCTTCTTGTTCAATGCCCCCATGGAGCTGCTTCAAGCAGCGAGCTGCTTTGAAGTTGGTGGGAATACTGATCTTTATATAACACCACAGGCACAATATAACGTTAGAAATATATACAGTCTCACAGAAGGGAGGATTTGCATGACCTGGTGTGAAAGTTTCAAATCATCTCTACCAAAATAATTGGAATGGCCCCAACTCAAATTCCAAAGTCCCAGGGTTTGTCCTTCCCATGGCAACTTGTGAATCGAGGCAAGCCGCAGCAGGCTGGGAGCCTTCTGTGGCCAAGCCGACTGTGCTCGGTGCTTCAGGGAAGATGAACAAACTGAGAAACGACCCACCACCGGCGGCGACGCTAGGGGGGTCGACAAGAAGCGGGTCTGTAGAAGGATACATGAAGATCAAAGGAAGGTTAAGACAAAGCAACGTGGTGGTTATCAAATGAGTTCTGCAAGACGTGAGAGCTGCCCTCAGTTCAATCATTTGAGATCAGAGGGTGGATAAGATCTGGGGACGGAGGGGAGGTAGGGCAGGTTTGTTGACAAGGGATGAGAGCCAAAGTCAGTAGAATAATAACAGCCAACACTTTGCGAGCTTTTACTCTGGGCCCTGGATCTGTGCCTTTTGTGCCGTGTGGTCTTTACTGAGGTGGGTGCTGTTGTTCTCAGGGTTCCAACCTAGATCAGCAGATTCTCAAGCATGAACTCTTAACTGCTGTGCCTTCACTGTGCCGGGCACGCCCACAGCCGTTTCTGTTGGGACAGTGTCTTCTGAGCAAAGAGGAGAATGAAACCCTAGCCAGAAAAGTGTGCTAGATACCAGGGCTGTGAAAGCAGAGTGCACTTGAGGAAGATTTAGCGGCCACGAGAGGTCACCGAAATACACCACCAAGGGAGCGCCTGGGTCAGGCAGACTTCCTCTCTGACGCTGGCGAATGGGTGTGATCAGTAGGAGAAGGTGCAGAAGGATCAAGGACCTGCCTTAGCAGAGGATCATTCCATTGTCTCCCTGAGCTGACCTAGGCTTCTGACCATGGCCTTGGGGCTCGGAGCAAATATCAAATACCTCCCTGCAAGAAAAGTGGTAATGAATATACCTTGTCCTTCAAAAGATCCTGAAAAGGCCTTGTCACCTGTGAAAAGACGGCCAGGTGGCTTAGGGCTGCGAAAGCCATCACCTGAGGCCCTACTTTTAGGATGAGGTTTTATAGATTTAGGCAGGTTTTCATTCATTGGCTTATTAGGGTCTCCAAGGCAGCTTGGTACACTTGCATATTTTCTTCTCCCTTTTGCTTGCCTGGCACTGTAAATACAGACAGTCTTTATGGAAAACTATGAAAAAATATTTTTTCGTGCTCTTCTTTTGACTGCAGTGATAACCTAAGGCTAGATTTTATGGTTGTTTCCAGAACCCCCTTCCACACTGACACTTAACAATAACAAAGGCGTAATTTGGTACATAACACTTAATTGTAGGATTTGAGGGATCTGGTTCTCCACTCCTGACCACATCAGTAAGAATAGATCAGACCCATCTTGTTCCTTTGGAGAATTGACCAACAATGTCGGTCCTGCCATAAATGGATCAATTAATGGGAGAAAACGATGAACAAGGGCCATTCCTGCTAGAGGGTTTTTCTTAATGTTTATTTTTGAGAGAGAGAGAGAGAGAGAGAGAGTATGAGCAGGGGAAGGACAGAGAGACAGAGACACAGAATCCGAGGTAGACTTCCAGGCTCTGACATGTCAGCAAAGAGCTTGACATGGGGCTTGAACTCACAAACTGGGAGATCATGACCTGAGCTGAAGTTGGATGCTTAACCCACTGAGCCACCCAGGCGCCCCCTGCTAGAGGGTTTTTAATGTAAAGTGGCCGAGGGGCACCTGGGTGGCTCAGTCTATTAGGCATCCGACTTCAGCTTAGGTCATGATCTTGAGGTTGTGGGTTTGAGCCCCATGTTGGGCTCTGTGCTGACAGCTCAGAGACTGGAGCCTGCTTCAGATCCTGTGTCTCCTTCTCTCTCTCTGCCCCGCCCGCTGAGCTTATGCTCATCTCTCTCTCTCTCTCTTAGAAATAAATATTTTAAAAATATTAAAGTGGCTGATTATATTTAGACAAAGCCAGAAGTGAAAATATTTTCTGACCTTGACTTGCTTGCTTTCTCGCTAAACCTAGAAATACTGGGGGGCGTCTGGGGGGCTCAGTCAGTTAAGCATCTGACTTCAGCTCAGGTCATGATCTCACAGTTCGTGGGTTCGAGCCCNGGGTTTTTAATGTAAAGTGGCCGAGGGGCACCTGGGTGGCTCAGTCTATTAGGCATCCGACTTCAGCTTAGGTCATGATCTTGAGGTTGTGGGTTTGAGCCCCATGTTGGGCTCTGTGCTGACAGCTCAGAGACTGGAGCCTGCTTCAGATCCTGTGTCTCCTTCTCTCTCTCTGCCCCGCCCGCTGAGCTTATGCTCATCTCTCTCTCTCTCTCTCTCTTAGAAATAAATATTTTAAAAATATTAAAGTGGCTGATTATATTTAGACAAAGCCAGAAGTGAAAATATTTTCTGACCTTGACTTGCTTGCTTTCTCGCTAAACCTAGAAATACTGGGGGGCGTCTGGGGGGCTCAGTCAGTTAAGCATCTGACTTCAGCTCAGGTCATGATCTCACAGTTCGTGGGTTCGAGCCCCGCATCAGGCTCTGTGCTGACAGCTAGCTGAGAGCCTGGAGCCTGTTTCAGATTCTGTACCTCCCTCTCTCTCTGACCCTCCGCTGCTCAAGCTGTTTCTCTCTCTCAGAAATAAATAAAACATTTTAAAAAATTTAAAAAAAAACAGAAATACTGGTTAATTCAGAACCAATCATCCAATAATGAAAATGGAATCCGGTTTCCCTGTAAACTTTCCATAAATGACAGAGAAAAGGAACTTCTTCCTAAATGCTAATCTGTGCAGCAATGTTAAATAGGTAGACAGGTTATTTTGTAGAGGATTTGAAGATTATGTAATTTCATGGGCCATCTTTTAGAAAGCACACAGTCAGAGTTGAAAACAAATAGTTACTAAAATTAAAAAAAAAGAATTAACAACAAATTACTTTAGCCTTGGATTTTTAGTCTTTCTGAATTCTTTTTGGGTGGTTTCCCATTTATCGAACTGCTTCTATAGAGAACTGCAGCCTTTTCCCAATTAGAAAGTTCTGATTAGGGGCCCCTGGGTGGCTGCTAGTCAGTTAAGTGTCTGACTCTTGATTTTGGCTCAGGTCATGATCTTGTGGATCAAATCACGGAGACTGCTTTGGATTCTCTCTTCCTGTCTGTTTGCCCCTCCCTGGTTCACATGCTCTATCTTTCTCTCTCTCAAAATAGATAAACTTGAAAAAAAGAAAGTTCTATCATATACCATGCTATCCTCAGCATTCACAGTGGTTGCACGAGTTCTATGAAAAATCGGCTTCTGTTGAAAAGATTTTTAAAGAGCCCTCTCCATCCCAAACTGCGTTTTTTCTGTGATCTGTGGCGTATGGATTTTCTATGAATTAAATGCCTCAACAAGAATGATTTTTAAAACATTACATCTTGGTCCAGGACCAATTTTAGATTTAAAACTTTTGCAAATTAAAACTTTCAACCTCAAAAAAAAAAAAAAGTTTAGCCTTAGTATCTGTGGCACAGATTATTTTTTTTTCCAAACAGATGGGAAAACTCAATATGACAATAAAAAAACGTAAGACCTTCTTTATTTAGATATTTTTTATGAAATAAAGTACCTGCTCAACTCATTGCCATGTGCATATAATCAAGTGATTGTCTCAGATAATCATGCATTTGGACTTACCATTCAGGCGGTTATTTCTGTTT
The DNA here is from genome assembly GCF_008692635.1 of Crocuta crocuta. Lineage (NCBI taxonomy): Eukaryota > Metazoa > Chordata > Mammalia > Carnivora > Hyaenidae > Crocuta > Crocuta crocuta. The sequence goes on along the minus strand of NW_027532015.1, from coordinate 1,961,138 downwards.
CCTCTTTGAGATTTGCCTTTCTGCAAAGTTGATATAGCAAACATTTTAAAGCACGTGAATGCCATGATTTCTCCGTCTCCGCAGGTCACATTTGTTCTTGTGAATAAACAAACAAGCAAATCTTCTCTTGCTTTTAAATCTTTGTTCTCATGCACGGGTCGCGTGCGCAGAGTGAGGATGTTTACACCACATCAGTGGAGCAGTTGCTGGGGCTCTGCCCTCTGACCTTTGTCACTCTGGAGCCCAGTGCATTAAAGGTAGCCGCCAGTTTTGTGAAGCTGATCAGAATGGTAAGGCGGGTCACTGCTGTGGCCCAGAGGCAATCCTGGGAAACACCGAGAAAAATGTAAAAACAGGCAAACCCCTAATGTCACTTAAAACAAGTCTTTCAGAGAGTGTGTTTCTTACATTCTGCAGGATTCCACTTTTCTCCATCTGGATACTGTCTCCCTGATACAGTCACTAAATGGAGTGTCCATTGCTCAAGTTATCTAGAAGCCTAATACGCAGCCTTCTGGAGAATTTCATTTTCCTAACGGTGCTTAATGTCACTGTCTCAGCTTTTATTAAGTTTGCTGTTTGAAACCTGCCAGATTCTGGTGTTTAGAGCCTTCGAGATTCAGAAAGGCCAAGATGTTACTTACGGCCAAGTGATCACAACCTTCCCCGAGGACCTTGTTACCTTACAGAAAATCCATTCTGGAATTACCGGTAGTTCTTTGCTTTTTGATCATTTAAGAACTTTATCTGGACAGTGAGTACTTACTAAGATCCTTTCCAGGTCTCTGTTAGAAGATGTCCGCCTCCCCCACCCCCACAATTCTCAACTATGAAGAAACAGAGGATTCAATCCCTTTTCTGTTTCGATTAGTGACATAATTGGTACCTTGTTAGTATTCTCACGAAGACATGCGTGTTGCCCAAATTACTACCCTCCACTCCTCCCGTATTTTTTCCCACATTCAGTTGTCAACATGTCATGTTGGCCATGCCTGTCTCTTACCTCCACTTCCGCTGAAATACAGGAACCACGAGGACAGAGATTTCTTGGGGTAAAGTGGAGGAGGTCTAGTCTATATGGTTCGGTCTGAATCCTCCAAGTCTAAACAGCGTCTGGAGGGCACCTGGGTGGCTCAGATGGTTGAGCATCCGACTTCGGCTCAGGTCATGATCTCACGGTCCCACCTCAGGCTCGCTGATGTCAGCCTGTCAGTGCAGAGCCTGCTTCAGATCCTCTGTCCCCTTCTCTCTGCCCCTCCCCTGCGTGCATTCTTCAAAAAATAAATAAATAAATAAATAAATATTTAAACAGTGTCTGATACGTAGTTCTCAAGACGGACTTGAATAAATGAATGCATTTTTAAGTCAGAGTTAACAATATTAACATTTTACTCGTGAGAGAGGAGGATCTATTTAGCTTTTCACCTTTGTACCCACATGGTTAAATACGACAGCTTAATGGATTTATCCCAGACCTCTTTTCCTGTGGTGCGTCAGCCCTAACAAAGCTAGATCCTTCCAGCACGCCATGCCCTGTTCTTACAGGTGCTTACTCTAGGTAATCCAGATGTTGCTCATGATGAAACAAGGACTCCGNGCTTTGGTATTTCAAATACAGTATTATTGCCTGACATTTTCTCAAGCTGTATCCTGTTTTGTAATGTTTTGAAAACTGGAGGGAACACTCATAAAATAAGACTTGAACGTCAGCAAGAGTACTATAGTTCGCACTTTCTGGGAACTGGTTTTTATTCATGTTTTTAGCAGGGATGTTTTTAGAGTGCTTCTCTGAAATTACTTATGCCATTGACAGATAACTACTGCTTTCATCTTTAAAGAAACACAGGTATTTTTTTTTAAATGTTTGTTTATGTCGAGAGAGCAAGCACATGTGTATGTGTGTGTGTGCACACCTGTGCGGGGTGCGGCAGAGAGAGAAAGGAAGAGAGAATCTCAAGCAGGCTCCGCGTCGTTAGCACCAAGCTCAACGTGGGGCTTGATCTCACAAACCTCGAGATCATGACCTGAGCCAAAACCAAGAGTCAGAAGCTTAACCGACTGAGCACCCAGGCGCCCCACGTTTATTTTTTTTTTAGTAATTAACAACTAACCTATATAGGGAAGAATTTCTTCTTCTAACTGTATTCAAGTCTGACAGTGCAATGAACCTTTATTATTCCTTATAGCTTGAAAAATGGTGATCAGGGTATGGGGTATGAGGAAAGGAGTAGGGCTTTTGGTTTTTATGCTCAGTTTATTCTAGGGAACAGTAACATGGGTATGCTGCTTTAGTCACTTTTTTCTGTGTCACCTTGAGTTGAATGTATCCCCTTATCTCACTGATCACCAATTTTCATATGTAAAATGAGCATCCTCAGCCATCTCCGAAATTCTAGGACTGAGTAACATCAGTATTGCCAGTAATATAAGCATTGAAAAACAAATGATGAGTTAGCCCTTGAAGACACCCAAGTGACCTTGGGCAGGTGGGAATCTACCTGGTAATTTCATTGTGCCTTTTTGTGAAAACACTTTTTCTTTTTTGCCACATCTTTTTTTTTCATTTTTTATAATGTTTGTTTATTTTTGAGAGAGAGGGAGAGACAGAAAGAAAGAGGAGGGACAGAAAAAGGGAGACACAGAATCCACAGCAGGCTCCAGGCTCTGAGGTGTCAGCACAGAACCCGATGCGGGACTCGATCCCATGAACGGTGAGGACCCACCAACCCATGACCTGAGCCAAAGTTGGACGCTTAACCGACTGAGCCACCCAGCCGCCCCTTTTTTGTCAGATCTTAAAAGGCATCTTCTAGGTTTGGGGCGCCTGGGTGGCTCAGTCGGTTAAGCGTCCGACTTTCGCTTAGGTCATGATCTCACGGATCGGGGGTTCGAGCCCCGCGTCGGGCTCTGTCCTGACTGCCAGCTCAGAGCCTGGAGCCTGTTTCAGTCTGTGACTCCCTCTCTCCCTGACCCTCCCCAGCTCACGCTGTCTCTCTCTCTCTCTCCTAGAAATAAATTTAAAAAAAAACGTTAAAAAAAAAATTTGAAAAAAAAGGCATCTTCTAGGTTTGGGGTGCCTGGCTGGGCCGGTTGGTGGAGTATATCACCAACTCTTGATAGATCACTCTAGATCACTCTTGATCTTGGGGTTTTACTTTCGAACCCCATGTTGCATGTAGGGATTACTTAAAAATTTAAAAATATTTTTTAAAAAGTCTGCTTTTAGATTTGAAGTTTTAATTTCATGAACAAACAGTTCAAGAGGGGAAAATCTATTCAAGAAAGTCTCAATAGATAACCATTTAGGTACAAAACAAAGATATGTAGCTTCATAAATGGGGCCACATGGTAACCTATCTCTCCCCCTGTATGGAAGATTGAAATTATGTAATAGGATTGGTTATGGCCCCATTGGGTGAAAGATAGTGATGAATTCCATATCTACTTGTCCTGAAGATGGGCATTCAACCTTAAGTTACTGCAAAGACTTACCTATAAAGAGCTGTAGGTTTGAGCCTGGTCCAGTCCGCTAAGCAGGGTGGATGTTGTGTTCTTTTTGAGGAAGCAGGTAGGTGAGACGGCCTATAGTATGATCCTTTCCCTTGGAGGGATGGAAGTGGCCTAAGGTTAATGGTTCTTTGCACATAAGCCATAATGGAAACATTAAATTATTTTAGCCATTTCATTTATTGAATGACAACCTTTTAGATGTTTTCTCAAAGACTAACTCATTTTTTTTTTTAATGTTTTATTTATTTCTAGGAGAGAGAGAGAGAGAGACAGCGTGAGCAGGGGAGGGTCAGAGAGAGAGGGAGTCACAGACTCTGAAACAGGCTCCAGGCTCTGAGCTGGCAGTCAGCACAGAGCCCGACGTGGGCTCGAACCCACGAACCGCGAGATCATGACCTAAGCGAAAGTCGGACGCTTAACCAACTAAGCCACCCAGGCGCCCCAAGACTAACTCATTTTTAAAACAGTTCGAATTTAGGAAGGAGCATGGGACTCTTGATTTGGGGGTCATGAGTGTGAGCTGCATGTTGGGTATAGAGATGATACACAAACTTTAAAAAATTAAAACAGTTCCAATGTTACCTAATATAGCGGCCCCCAAATGGTTCCAGCAAAGATATCTAGAGCACAATGTCCCTATGTTATATAACTAAGGAAGTTGGTAACTTCCAGAAGATACAGTCTCTGGGTTTAAACCCTGTAATATTTTAGCCTATCCATTGAGTCTTATTCCTGAATTCCACACTTGGAATTTTTACCAACTGCTTTTGCAGCTGAAGTGCTCATATAGTGTGACACTAACAATGTATGCAGTAGTTGTTTTGGGCGAAGAGCAATGTATGCAAGATTTCATTAATTGAATCAACTGGTTGCTCTAATGTGTCTTAACATGGACACACAGCGTTTAGACTGACAGACCAGCACAAGGCAGTTTTCCTGCTGTATCGGTGTGCAAGGGCTGCCCTAATAAAATAGTACAGAACAGGTGGCCTAAACAGAAGTTTATCTATCTTCTCACAACTCTAGAGGCCGTGAAGTCCAAGTTCAAGGTGTCAGCAGGTGCAGTTTCCCTGAGGCCTCTCCTTGGCTTGCGGATGGCTACCTTGTGGCTGGGTCCAGTCTTCCCCTGTGTATGCACAGCCCTGGCTTCTGTGTGTCTCATTCTCCTTTTATCAGGATGCCCGTCAGGATGGATTTGGCCCATGACAGGGGTCTCTCTGACATAATCACCTCTCTAAATATAGGCGCAGTCTGATGTGCTGGGGGTTTCGGGCTTCAACATGTGAATTTACAGAGGGCACAGTTCAGCCCAGAATGCCTGCCTGCATGATTGAATTAACTGCAAAATTTGGTTTAGTGGCCTTAGTGAAAAGGGAATTAGAGGTGATCTAGACCAGGCTTCTGCACCCATATGGGCGGCTTTTCTGGTTAGACACACATTTCGAGAGTTTCTCCGTAACTGGAAGCCAGTTACTCCATTGCAGGGGAAACCACTCTCCCCCCCAACTGCTCTTCTCCTGTTCCCAGGGCTGCCTTCTGGAAATACCTAGAACGAACTCACCTCCTTTTTCCACATGGTGGCCCTCTAAGTATTTGAAAACATTTATCCTGTCTTTCCTTTAATCTTTTCTTCTTGAGGCAAAACATTTTCAGAGAAAATAAGCTGTCTCACATTGAAAGAAAAATGCCAGCGCGTATTATATATTTCGAAAATGAATGTGCTTAATGGAAACTGGCCAAGCATAACTGGGTCTCAATGTCAATATTCCCACTTTTTAAGAATAGTTTGTTTCTCAGCCTCTTTAAAACGTGAGAACCAAATAAAGTTTTAAAAATTTAAAAATTAAAAAAAGGGGGCTCCTGGGTGGCTCAGTCGGTTAAGCGTCTGACTTCGGCTCAGGTCATGATCTCAAGGTTTGTGGGTTCGAGCCCTGCTTTGGGCTCTGTGCTGACAGCTCAGAGCCTGGAGCCTGTTTCAGATTCTGTATCTCTCTCTCTCTCTGACCCTCCCCTGCTCACGCTCACTGTCTCTCTCTCTCTCTCTCTCTCTCAGAAATAAATTTTTAAGAAATCTAAAAAAAATTTAATAAAACGTCCGAACCTAGTTTGCTTTACACCAAGTATGATGAGCTGAAAGACTTGAGTGGAGAAGAGATAAGTACATTGATGGAGAAGCATATAAAGGAGGCTCCTTACCAAGGGTGTTGCTAAATGAGCTAAAGCCAAATAGAGTGAGGAAAATGTCCATATCAAGTTGTCTCTTTGGCATTCACTCTGTGACCATAAGCACACAGCCTTGCACGACTTGATGCAGTAGCTAAAGATGACAGTAAGATGATCTCCACTTTTCAGATAATTGCCTGTCACAAATACAAGAAAGATACTTTAGTTTGTCCATTGGTAGCTTTCTGCAGAGTGGCCTCACCGTCCAAGCTCAGTGAATGAACTTTTTATAAATGAGCACATTTTTTTCTCACGTCTGTCAAATTTTGGCCTTAAACATCCACCAGGTATGTTCATTTCCATTCATTAACTCAAACCTATAGGACTGTGTCAGTGTCTTGATGCCTGTACCACTGTTGGAATCTGCTTCTTCATCCCTCGGGTGCCTTAAAAGTTTGTTAAAGCCTTCTGTAAATCGTGCAATAAGGGATCTCCATGTGAATCCATGTATTCAACATGCTGGGTTCTTCTGAGTTCTTTCAGTCGAGAAACCCATGGCCTTCACCTCCGGGAAATTATTTCTTCCATTCTCCTCTTTTTCTTGGTTGTCTTTTTGGAATTACTCTTCTTCAGATTTTAGACCTTCTAGAATGGTCCTAATCAAAACCTTTTTTTTTTCCCCTATTNGGGCTCGAACCCACGAACCGCGAGATCATGACCCAAGCGAAAGTTGGACGCTTAACCGACTAAGCCACCCAAGCGCCCCTTCCCCTATTATTTATCTCTTTGTAGTTGGCTCTATTTTCTGGGAAAATGTCCTAAAGACTAGATTTCATTTTGTTATTTTTGTTTTTAATTTCTAAGAACTGATTTTTTTCTAAACAATTCATTTTTGAAGTGTCTTGTTTTTTCTTGGCTGCAGTATCTCTCTGAGGATTTCTTTGAAAGTTTATTTCTCTGCATAGCCTCTCTCTTCCAAATTCCTTTTTTTTTTTTTTTTTGTCTTTTAGAGTAGGTGTTTTTGTTACATGTCTGATTTGGGGGGCTGGTTTGTCATATTTAAAAATTGTTTGGGGGGCGCCCGGGTGGCTAAGTCGGTTAAGCGTCTGACTTTTGCTTAGGTCATGATCTCGCGGTTCGTGGGTTCGAGCCCCGCGTCGGGCTCTGTGCTGACTGCCAGCTCAGAGCCTGGAGCCTGTTTCAGCCTGTGACTCCCTCTCTCTCTGACCCTCCCCTGCTCACGCTGTCTCTCTCTCTCTCCTAGAAATATAAAACATTTAAAAAAAAAATTGTTTGGGACTTGTGTTACTGGGACAATGTGACCATCCCCGGAAGGTGATCTGGTTGATCTTAACATCTCTTTTCTTGGGCTGGTCAAATTCCCCCAAGAGGACTCTTGTTTTCTGGAGTATTGAGTCTCATCTCTGGAGCCTAGCAAGGGAGAGAGTCTGGGAGCCGGATACATGAACTCTACTTGGATTTCAGGAGAGTGGGCTTTGGGGTGCCTGCTCCCCCCACCTCCCAGACTCTGTTGCACTCCAGTCACCTCTGGGACAGATGAGCGAAGAGTGTCTGACTAGGCACAATGTGGGAGGAGACACCTAGGGTCTTTTTTGTTTCAAATAAAAATTTTTTAAATTGTGGTAAAACACACGTAACAAAATTTGCCATCCTAACCACTTTTAGGCACCCCGGTGGGTGGCATTCAGTACTGCCGTCACCACCGTCCATCTCCAGAACCCTTTTCATCTTGCAAAACTGAACCTCTGTACATAAAAAACAACTTCTGGGCTGCCTGGGTGGCTCAGTCAGTTAAGCGACAGACTTCAGCTCTGGTTGGGATCGGCTCTCCGCTGTCAGCACAGAGCCTGCTTTGAATCCCCTCTCCCTCTCTCTCTGCTGCTCCCGCCCTCTCAAAAATAAATGTTAAAAAAAAATTTTTTAAAAGCCCACAACCTTCCATTTCCGTCTCCCCCTAGCTCTTGGCACCCACCATTCTGTCTGTGTTTGAATTTAACTACTCCTGGTCCCTCATATAAGTGGGGTCTGTGCTCGTGTGACTGGCTTATTTCACTATTAGTGTATGGTCTCCAAGGTTTAGCTGAGTTGTAATAATGTGACAGGGTTCTTGTCCTTTTTAAGGCTGAATAAATCCATTGTGTGTATATATCATTTGGTATTGGTTCATCCATCCATGTCTTGGGTCTTTTAACCAGTCTGAAGCTTTTAAAGGCAATTTTTATAGCATAAACTGAGTTACTTTTTCCAGGGCTCGTCTAGGACTCAGGTGTATTGAAGTGGTCAAACCAGCTACCACAGCACATTTCTTATCTTTTCTGTCTTTTCCTGACCTGGGAGTTTATGCATTAAATCTTGGTGAACCAGGAGTATGTTTTCTGGACAGAGTAGAAGTTAAACATGCCATCATCCAGAATTTACTCTTTGTCTAGGCAGTAAGTTTTACATTGACTTAAAAAAAATTATATGCTTTTAACTCTCACACTCTAGATTTGTAGAAAAAGTCATCTTTGTAACTAGATTGTAATTCATGTCACTAGAGATTAAGTGTATTTCACCTGCAAGTGTCAATTTTTGCTTCGCATTTATTTTTGAAGCCAATCTAAATATACTAGTAAGTTGACCTTTTAGGTAAAAAAAATTATCTAAAGCACTTTTTCATTGTATATGATTACAGTTAAAGTTGGTGGGAAAAATAATAGATTAAAACATTAATTCAAATATATCAACAAATTGAGAGATGACAAAAAAACAGGTGTACCAACTAAATCCATCAATGGGAATTTAATTCCTTGCCTCATAGAGGCCACCGGGAACCCATCTGTCATCCAGCCAAGTTAGGTTTATGTAAGTGCTAAACCAAAGGAGGATTCCTGCATGGAAGTCTCGGCAATGGGGAGGTAGAAGATTTGGGCTAATGCTAGATAATTCTAGAAGAGTGGAAAGGGTCAACTCTAAATTGGACACTGAAGTAGTGAGGGCAGTTCTGTGATTGGGGAATCTTGGTAATTTCTGGCCAGAAGACTAGGAGATTAAAAGCAGGATAGGATTGTCCTTGGAAAAGTGGCAGAAAGAGGGGAATATTCAGAATGTTTGTACTTTCAGAGCTGCGCTCCAGCTACATAACACTTGACATTTTGCTAATCCTATTCGAGTTGTGCTTTGTGAGTGGAATACATACTGGGTTTCAAAGACTGAGTACCAAAAAAAAAAAAAAAGGATGTAAAATACCTCATTAATAATTTTTCATATTGGGGCACCTGGGTGGCTCAGTCAGTTAAGCATCCGACTTCAGCTCAGGGCATGATCACATTGTTCGTGGGTTTGAGCCCCCCAATGGGCTCTGTGCTGACGGCTAGCTCAGAGCCTGGAGCCTGCTTCAGATTCTGTATCTCCCTCTCTCTGACCCTCCCCTGCTCATGCTGTCTCTCTCTCTCTCTCAGAAATAAATAAAACATTAAAAAAAAATTTTTTTTCATACTGAGTACAGTTTGCCATAATATTATGTTGATATTGGGTTAAATAAAACATAATAAAATTAACCTCAATTTTTAAAATTCATTTTGCTGTGGCTGTTAGAAAATTTGAAGTTGTATGTGTTGATTGCTTGGGGAGTTCACCCCGTGATTCAGGAGGACAGGTGTGGAATGCCAGTGGGTGCTGGTGGGAGGGGTAGGAGGGGCAGAGGGCAACCATTATTGTTCCGAGCCTACCTTCAACTTGTCCCCCTGGCCGCCTCTCCCCCAATCCCTGGCTCCTTGTGGATTGAGACTTCAGGCAAATTAAGACCCTCTCTGGAAAAGCTAGAGGAGAAGATGCTAGAGTGACGACTTCTAGCACAGGATGATGCTTCTCTTATTAGCATGCATAACTGATGAAAAAGGAGCATTCTTGCTTTCCAGAAATATTTTTCAAAGAATTCGTTAAAATGAGGCTTGTCTGGGGTGCCTGGGTGGCTTAGTCAGTTAAGCGTCCGACTTTCGCTTAGGTCATGATCTCGCGGTTCGTGGGTTCGAGCCCCGCGTCGGGCTCTGTGCTGACTGCCAGCTCAGAGCCTGGAGCCTGTTTCAGTCTGTGACTCCCTCTCTCTCTGACCCTCCCCTGCTCACGCTGTCTCTTTCTCTCTCCTAGAAATAAATAAAACATTAAAAAAAATTTTAAATAAAATGAGGCTTATCTATGTTGAAGCAGTATTTCAACCTTGTTTTCATTATCACTCCAGAAAGGAATCTTTTTAGATATTTTCCTAATGCAAGTCCTAAAATTTGAATAGCATAGATGTATTGTATTTCAGTTGATATTATCTATCTATCTATTTATCTATCTATCTATCTATCTTTTTACTTATCTAGGCTTCATACACACATAGCTTCCTCTTCATGAACCAGTTTTCTTCCCATAGGAAGCAATGTCATCCCTGTTGAGAAATACATGGTTTAAAGTGAGCTAATAGCTAACATTTATTCTGCTTCTAAAATATATCAATAGTGCTGGTGTTAACCTCAGAGTAACATTACTTTGGGTGACATATTTATTCTCCCATCCGTTGAAGCCCAGAGACTTAAACACTTTGCCCCTAGCCATGTAGCTAACAGAGTCAGAGCTAGAAGCCAGCTTTTCAGACTTTGGAATCTTCTTTTGAACAATCCCAAAGACAGAGATATTCAGACTTACGATGAATGGAGGGTTTGAACACAAGGTACTCAGGAAATAATCGATTCCTATTCGTGTATCTGACCAGATCTGGTAGGAAGGCACATTTTTCTTATTTCGTAATTTTTAAAAGATCACACTCAAAATTTAATCTGCTTTTAGCTTGCTAATTTATATGTTCCAGTGACTGGAGAGTCGAAGATCAGGATCATTTAGACCACTGTGCATTTTTTTATAGAATATCAGGAGTATTGCTTTAAGATTCAAGGTCTGGGAGTGCTGTCCAGCCCAGAACCAGGTAGCTAATGGGCTTGCATTCTAACCATAAAAGCAACGAAGTTGTGGAAGATTTATAAAATGTAAGAAAATATTAGATAGAGATTGCCCATAATTCCACTGTGGTTGGCTTTTGTTATTTTTCTTTCTGGGTTTTCTTCCTCAGCCTCAGGTACATATGCATTTTATTTTATATTTTCTTTTGGTACATATGCATTTTAAAAAGCAAAATTGTGGGGCACCTGGATGGCTCAGTCTGTTAAACCTCTGACTCTCAATTTCGGCTCAAGTCATGATCTCAGGGTCATGAGATTGAGCCCTGAGTGGGCTTAAGATTCTCTCTCTCCCCCTTTGCTCTGCTCCTGCTCATGTCCGAGCTTGCTCGCTCTCTCTCTCTCAAAAATACATACATACATAATAAAAAGCAAAATTGAGATTATATTCAATATATGATTTATATCCTGCTTTTATCCTGAATAAAGGTGTGAACTTAGATGTTGACATAGCCGTTTTCCTTATCATCTACTTCAAATATATCGTTTTTGCCAAATATTCTGCCAAAGGGATGAATTTTCCTACCATTTTCCTAGTGGGAGAACACATCGGCTCTTTAAATATTGTACATCCCAAGCGGTAAACATTCTCAAACATAAATCTGTATCTCTCATTTGGTGTAGACAACATTCCCTTTGAGGAACTATTCAGATTATGTTGGGGACTTTGAGTCAGAATAATCACGTCTATCTAAACATGTCCAATTCATCTAGACCATAAAATTCAATTCGCTGGTGTCTGTCTGGGCATATAGCACGGGGACAGAGCCCAGGAGAACCTACCCATCCTGCATGTGACTTGCCAGTGTCATTGAGAGTGTCTGTGTTCCTCTCTTTCTGCACTTGTGAGCTCATCCTTACATGACCTTGAAGCCTTTTAAAGGAATCACAGCGGTGAACACTCTCCCTTTGATTTCACCGGCCCGCTTCCAGCCAGAGGAAAAGAGACTCATGGATTTTCGGTTGATTTTCCTCCAAGTTACTGCCACCTTGGGAAGGCAGGGAAAGGGGGTGGGGGGAACCCAGGTTTGGCGTCCATCTCCCCATTCCCCTGCTTCTCATATTTGGGTTTAATACTCCAGCGTCTTGGAGACAGTGAGGGAATCTAGTATCGGTGCTCATTCTGGTGTATGCACCCCTGCCCCCTCCCTCTCAGGAAAGGGGCGTCCTTACAGTGTCCTTATGCGGGCTGTTGTCTGCTGGGCCTGCCCCCCTAACTCCCCCCTCCCCCCCAGACCGAGGCCTCTTGAGTTCCCGACCTGGGTCCTGGCCTTGTGTGATGGCGCTCCTGGGCTGACCACTGTTCCCACCTTTAATCCTCTCCGCCTTTGGCTTCTGATGCCACTATCTCGTTGATTGCCTCTAATCTCTGTCCATACTCCATCCTTTTTCAGATTCCTCCTCCTCAGGGTTCCAGACCTTTCTTATTTTGCATCCATTGTTTCATTCTGATGATCTCATAGTTTTGCTCGGCTTCAGCTGCCTTCCCTTGGCTGCACAGGCATCTTTTAGTTAGTGCGTGATGTGACTTTTGTCACCTGGCTCCCTGTGGTCCCCACCGGTTCCGTGTGTTTTACTTCTAGAGTATCTTCCTCCTTGGCATGACTGCCCCGCTACCTCTTTTAAATCACAGTTCAGGGGCGTCTGGGTGGCTCAGTCGGTTGAGCGTCCGACTTCGGCTCAGGTCATGATCTCGCAGTTCGTGGGTTTGAGCCCCGTGTCAGGCTCTGTGCTGATAGCTCGCTCAGAGCCTGGAGCCTGCATCGGATTCTGTATCTCCCTTGCTCCCTGACCCTCCTCTGCTCACGCTGTGTCTCTTTCTCTCTCTCTCAGAAATAAATAAAACATTAAAAAAAATTTTAAATCACAGTTCAAATTAAATGTCACCAGCTCTGCTCCAAAGTCTCCAGTGGGTCCTTGGAGCCTTCCAAATTAATACAAAATTCTTAAAGAAAGAAAGGAAGGAAGGAAGGAAGAAAACTTGGATCAGATATAATTCATAGAGCATGCAGTTGGCCCAAAATATAGATTTTGGTGGCTTTTAGTATATTCATGGATTGTACCATCAGCACCACCATGAATTTTAGAACATTTCCATCCTCTCCTAAAGTACCTCCAAGCCTGTCTGCAGTCAGTCCCTCTCGCCCGCCCCTCCCCCACACCACCCCGCCAGTTCTAGGCAACCACTAGCTCACTTTCTGTCAATTTGGCCCTTCTGGATATTTCATATAAGTGGAATTAGAGGCACCAGGTTGGCTTAGTCAGTTGCTGAGTGTCTGACTCTTGATTTTGGCTCAGCTCATGATCCCAGGGTTATGGGATCGGGCCCCACGTTGGGCTCTGCGCTGAGCATGAGCCTGCTTGAGATTCACTTTCTCCCTCCCTCTGCCTCTCTCCCCAGCTTGAGTCCCCCCCCAAATAAAAAATAAATAAATTATAGGAATTTATATGTCAATATGTGCTCTTTGGTGACTGGTTTCTTTTACTTAGCAATTGTTTCATTATTTATCCATGTTATAGCATGTATACTTAAGTCCTTTTTATTGCTGGCTAACCTGCTATTGCATGATACACCTAATTTAGTTTTCCGCCATGCACCAGTTGATGGATATTTAGGTTGCTTCTAGTTTGAGCTACTCTGAATAATGCTGTTATCCGTGTTCTAGTACAAGTTTTTGTGGGGATACAGGTGTTCGTCTCTCTCAGGTATATGTCTAGGAGTAGAGTTGCTGGGTCATATGGTAAATCTGTGTTTAACGTTGTGAAGAATTGCTAGACCGTTTTCCAAAGCAGCTATGCCATTTTACATTTCCACTAGCAATGTATGAAGGTTCTGATTTCTCCGTTCCTTGTTATCGTCCATCTTTTTTATTATAGCCAATCTAGTGGGTGCAGATTGGATCTCAGTGTGGTTTTGTTTGGCATTTTCCTAATGGCTAATGATGTGAGTGCCTTTTCATGTGCTCATTGACCATTTGTGTATGTTCTTTAGAGAAATGTCTACTTAGATCCTTGCCCAATTTTTTAAATTGGGTTATTTGTTACGAAGCTATTGAGCTGTCATTCAAATTCATAAGCCTCAAATAAGAATTTCTCGTTCCCGTTTCAGTTACCATCTCTGTCCCAATCTTGCACTGGTCTCGCCATGTACTCTGAACTTGAAGCTATAAGGAACTCACTCATTATTTACCGTCATGTTCTTCTTGCCTTTGCTCATGGGGCTCCCTCTGTGGGGACTGTCTTCCTCTGTGCCCCGGGCAGGACTGTTCCCTTCACACATCATGTGCTGTCAGAGGCAAGCTCCGATCGTTTCTGAAGTGAGCTGCATTAGAGTGTGCCCACTTCTGCCTCCGGATGTGTCTGCCACCAGATGACCTCCCCAAGGCCAAGGATAATAATCTAATTGTATCCTTGGGTGCACAGCATACTTAACAGAGAGCAAGACTGTGGCAAATAATTTGTTGAACGAACCATGAAGATTTGGGAAAACACCTTTTCTGTCCGCCACCTGTGTGTGCTATGGTGAGCATCTGCCCATCATTTGTGCTTTGGGTGATGATCTCCTCCTCTATAATTTTGCTTTAATAAAAACAGGGAATGGACGTGATAACAAAAGAAAGTTTGCCGCATTGTATGCTGACCCTAGGTCTGATCTTTACTCCTGCTTGCATACTGATTGATGACTTTTCTTTGTAAATGCAGACACACCGAGGCTTAGCCAGCAGCTGCGACACGCCCTGTCCTTGATTTCTCTTTGGGGTGGAGATCAAAGGAAAACTATCTGCTGAGAGAGTCAACAACTTGCTACCTGATCCCTTGCTCTGCCTTGAGGTTTTAACTACTTCTATAAGAATATCAGATTAGATGTGTCCGTCTTTACCAATTTCTTAAAAAGAAAAAAGTTTAACAAAATTACACAGCAGTACATTTATCATGTTTTTTTTACATTTTTTATTTATTTTTGAGAGGGGGAGGGGCAGGAGAGGGGTAAACAGAGGATCCAAAGCGGGCTTTGCACTGACTGCAGACAGCCCGATGTGGGTTGAACTCACAAACTGTGAGATCATGACCTGAGCTGAAGTCGGACGCCCAAGGGCCTGAGCCACCCGGGACGCCCCTACATTTATCTTTGTAAATGTTGTTTGGGGCCTTAAATTTGCAACTGGTGAAGTTTCCTCCAGTCCAGCTCAGAGGAGCAGCTGTTCCTTGTCCTTGTGTTAGAATTTACACTTCCAGGAAGGAAAGGAGCTGGGAGCATAGTTAAGCAAGGTCAGAATCAACAGACGTACCCGGAAGTGGGACATGTGTATTTCAGAGGTGGCAGATGATGGCCATGTGCTGTCCCCAACAGCCAGTGCTGAGAAAGCAAGACAATAACTGAGACCCAGGTGCCTGAGGTAGCTGGGGCATCTGGGACAGTTCAGGAAGGGGGTGTGGGCTCCCCGGGGGGTGGGGGCATCAATCCACAGTTTGGACTGATACACATGCTTAGGAAGGCTGTAGACCAGTCATTTAATGCAGACCACCAATGCAGCCTCCAGAGTCTCTTTTATCCATAATCTGTACAGCCAGGACTCGCTGGGGTGGGGAGAGGGGAGACACGCAGAGCTGCCCTGACCCCACCCCTTAGCTGTGTGGACTAGAGAAGGACCATTCCACCAGCGGTATTTCACACACACCAGACTCAATAATTGAAGCTCTTTGTGAACCCCAGTTAAGAGTCCTCTAGGAAAGATGAAAGGTTAAAAGGTGGCTTGCTGTGGGAATCCGATCCCAGCCGTTAGGACAAGATGCTCATCACTCCCTGTTCGCACGGGCACTGAACGGCCAGGCTGGGTGTTTGCTGGACTAGGAGAGAGAAACCCCGTCAGCGGAGAGGCTGAAGCTGATTTTTGTTAACAGGGTCTGATTGCTAAAAACGTTGCCGCCTTAACTCTGCTGGGTTTAGGCCTGACCCTGGTGCATTGTGCCACCTGGTGGCCAGAAAAGCAGCTGGGTCCCAGCATCCCTGTACTCCGCTTTTTCTTGACTCTTCTCTTTACTGTGCCCACTCTGGTCCATCCCAGGCCTCTCTGCCCCCCAGCCAGCAAAACGAACAAGATCGGAGCTTCTCCGTCTGAAGAGAAGAGCAATAGTAAACCTTTCTTTTGTTTGCTTAGAGGAAGAGCCTGTAGTAATGGGGCCAGGCCGAAAGCATGCAGTGGTAAATAGTTCAAGGGTGAAAAGGAGGAGACAAAACCAGGGAGCCCACACAGACCTACCCTAACAGGAAATTGGCATATAAAAGAGTGTGAGAATTGTAAGACCTGCTTATCACTTATGTTGCTTTTATATAGAACATTCTAAAGTTTCAGGGAGAAAAATTTAAGAATTCAGGGCTGCCTGAAATGTTCAGAATTTTTAATGTATGTTCCGAGCGATTTCCATGCCGTGTGCTGGTACATCAGAGATAGGAAACTGTCTATATTTTGGAATATGGCATCGTTTGATCTAAAAATTTAGTTAACTTCTATCATAAAAATAAAATACAGACCTATTGCTCAAGTTTCTGGGCTTTTTTTTTTTTAATTTTTTTTTTTACGTTTTATTTATTTCTAGGAGAGAGAGAGAGAGACAGCGTGAGCAGGGGAGGGTCAGAGAGAGAGGGTCACAGACTGAAACAGGCTCGAGGCTCCGAGCTGGCAGTCAGCACAGAGCCCGACGCGGGGCTCGAACCCACGAACCGCGAGATCATGACCTAAGCGAAAGTCGGACGCTTAACCGACTAAGCCACCCAGGTGCCCCTCAAGTTTCTGGGCTTTTTGAAAGTTGCTCCGATCCAGTGTTGGGGACACAGTTTGCCTCGTAACAGCCCCTCTCAAAGACCAAGAAATGGGACAGCCGAGATCAGCTGCCATTCCCAGATCAGTGCACCTTGTGTGTGTCAAGCATGGTGAAAATATAAAATACTCCAGGTGCTAAAAAGCGAACGGTGTTTTGCACCTCATCGGCCTTCACACAAGCAAGGAATCCGGACGCGCGATAAAAAAAAAAAACGGCACTAGGTGTAGCATCTGTGCGTTACGTGCCTTAAGCAAGGCTAAAAGCCGAGACACAGAAGTAGTAAATCAGGCGCCAGGAATGAAGTAACGGTTCAGATAAAATGTTGCTGACTCTGGGTTATTCATCCCAGCAACTTTTAAACCCTCCCTGGGTCGCTCTGCGGAGCCTCACTGACCATTAACGGAGACCAGCCCCGGGGAGGGCGTCTCTGCTTTAAAGTGAAACACATGACGCCCGCGCGCGGTGCCAAGTCCCCGAGCGCAGGGGGCGGGGCCGGGCCGCTGGGTGGGCGGCCGGGGGTGGGTCCTCCTATAATTGGCCTGCGAAATGCATCCCCCGTCCCTTTTTGCCGAGGCTCGGAAGGCACCTTTAGTTCTCCCTAATCCTCTGAGGGTGGCTTGGCGGTTGCTCCTTTCTGATCGCAGCAAGTCTGCACGGGGCTGGCAAGAGCTGGGGGTGCGTCAGCCCACCGCCAGGGGGGCCCGGGACCAGCTGCTCTCTCTCGTCTGGAGGCGCGCTGGTAAATATGCTGGGGGTGCTCACCATCACAGGTAAGGGGGGCCCGGCTGTCCTGCTCCGCCTCCGTGGCAGCTGGAGTGCGTGCGTTCTTCCCTCTACCCTGCGTTTGGGTGGAGGGTTTCGAGGTCCGCGGCTGAACACACCGAGTGCAAAGTCGCAAACAGAAATGAATGCAAATCAGAAGAGCCTTCGCTTGGGGCGCCTGGGTGGCTCAGTTGGTTGAGCGTCCGACTTCAGCTCAGGTCATGATCTCACGGTTCGTGGGTTCGAGCCCCGCGTCGGGCTCTGTGCTGACAGCTCAGATCCTGGAGCCTGTTTCAGATTCTGTGTCTCCCTCTCTCTCTGACCCTCCCCTGCTCACACCGTCTCTCTCTCTCTCTCAGAAATAAATAAAACATTTAAAAAATTAAAAAAAAGAAGAGCCTTCGCTTTGGCTCACCAAGAACGCAACACAGCCAGCGTTTTCCTCTCTGCGGGAGCCTTCCTGAGTGTACTTAGGGGGGGACTCTGAATGTAGTTTTCTAGGGGCGGAAGAACAGCACCAACTGGGGAGACACGTGGTAGATTGGGGTGAATTGGAAAAATAGGTTGTGAAAGCCTAAGCACTTGTAGCCATACAGAAGTAAATTCATGGTTTTGAGAAATCCTGGTATTGGGGATTTTGACCTGCTTATTAGAAACCTTCAGTAAAGGTGTACTTAGCAATGGGAGGAGGGGGGTCGGAGTCTAAAATGTTAGCTCTGATTTAAATGGTGTTTTAATGAACACATAGTATAAAATTGATGACTAGCAGGTAACACCATTTAGGGACTCACAGTAAAAATGTATGTTTTAAAAACATGCTTTCTAGAAATCCAGTTGTGAATATGAGTTGCAATACGTAATTCCCGTCTGGCAATTGAGNATGAACACATAGTATAAAATTGATGACTAGCAGGTAACACCATTTAGGGACTCACAGTAAAAATGTATGTTTTAAAAACATGCTTTCTAGAAATCCAGTTGTGAATATGAGTTGTAATACGTAATTCCCATCTCTGGCAAATGAATTACATATATCAGACTTGGAGAAAGTACTGACCACTTTTCTAATTTGTATTTATTTGATCATTACTATAGCCTGACTCCTCAGAAACCTGCCTGTTTTCTCCTCCCTCCCTTTACAACTCATCAGGAAGAATAAACTCCCAGTTGCTAATTTAGATTTCTAAGACCCGCTTTTTTCTAGCTATCTAAGACCGCTCACCAAATCTACATATTTTCTTAAAAGTGCAGTATAGAATTTCTAGACTTCACATTTTTCGCAATATAATTGCTTCTGCAAAGCCTGGTTCTTCGGTGGAATTTTAAATGACTGTGAAAGTTCAGCAAAACTAAAAATATCTCTCACTTCCTATAGATTAGCTTGTTTACTTTGAGATTTCCTTAGTATTCCCTCAAGTTAATGCTATAAGCCTTTCTACCATTTCTATAGCATGGAAGTTTACGAGATACCTAAGGTCTATCATTAGACTATACAAAATAAAATAAATTGGAAACAAAGTCTTTAATTTTTTCCAGCTCATTACTTTTTTTATGAATGAAACCTAGAGATGCCAAACCCCAGGACAGGCTTCCTGGGAGTGTGGTTTGTGGGGTGTCACAGCTGGGGAGTGGGGTGCTATGATTAGTACTTTCTTCTGGGTGCTTTTTGTGTATGGCACAATCATTGGTATATTTACTAGTTGGTTTATCACATGGCGAGTTTCTAATGGGAAAGGAAGGAGTTTCTTTTTCGAAGTAATTAATAGGTAACAAACTTGGGGTACATGTAGGGCTTCTAAAAATTGGTTCAGATAATGGCAATTGACGGGCAAATGAACATAAATAATTGGGAAGCTTCAAGCAATTGGATCAATTACCTTCTGAGTTTAAATTCTATTATCATGTTGGTATAGAGGATGTGGCAAAATATGGTGCTTTTTTTCCTGGTAATAAGATAGTGCACAGAAATTCTTACCTCCGAAAATTTAACAGCCAATAAACATTTTGTGATGGACGAAGTAGAAATAACAGGGAGTTTGAACTGTTTTTTTTTTTCCTTTAAAAGTTAACCTGATAAGGAAGATTTACAGCGACTAGTCTTTAGTTGGTCAGAATCTGGAACAGCAATGAAGGCTTTTAAAACTGCCATTAAGTATCAGATTACTCATCTAAATAACGTGAAAGAGAGTTATTCTAGTCATCTTTAGTACCACGTTACACACGGAGCATTTAAATTTCACCATGAACAGGAAGGGATCAGACTGATAATATATTTACGCTTAGAAATGAGTTTCCTTTTCTGGAAGCAGGGAAAAGCCCCCCCTTATGGGCTATTATTCTCCCCTCTGGCCATACACAGACCAGTGAAATGAGGGAAGCAGAACTTGAATTATAAAATGATTGCATATTCACATTATATACTTTCTCTTTCTTGATATCTTACCCTCAACACCACATGAGCAATCCCTCGCTTAAAAACTAGAAAATAGGGGATGACTAGCTGGCTCAGTCAGAAGAGCATTCAACTCTTGATCTCAGCGTTGTGAGTTCAAGCCCCATGGTAGGTATAGAGATGACTTAAATAAATCTTTTTTAAAAACTTGGAAAATAAGTGATCAGATACAATGATGATGGGAGTGTCTTCTCCCCCACCAGCCTATTGATGGTATGCCAGAAAAAGAAATGCTTTTTGCATCTCAATAGATACTTTGAAAATATCTTCCCTATTTGTTCTAAATCACGCCCATATTGAGACTAAGGGTAGATTTTCATGAGGAATTAGGGCAGCATTGCTCTTTATCTCTAAGTAAACTGGAGAAGGAAGAATCCCAACATTTGTGCAAGTTCTAGATGATTTATAATGCCTGTCTCTATGCAGATCATTTTACAAGAGAAGGAAAGAGAAGCCTCCACAGGGCTGCTTCTGTCTCCCATGAGACAGAGAAGCTGTCAAGAGACTCGGGAGATATTAAAATGAGTCCCCTCACAACTGTTAGAGTCACACCCGCCACCTGCTAACTGCCCGCTCTGTGTGGCCATTATCTTTATGCCCTGTAATAATCCTGCACAAAGTGGTTGTTTAACCCTCTTTTTAAGATGAAAAGTAAGTTTTTCTTGGTGTTCAATAGCGACTAAGAAGCACAGCTATAGAGTACCTTGTAAAGAACCTCTTGGAGTGCCTGGGTGGCTCAGTCAGTTGGGCGTCCGACTTCGGCTCAGGTCATGAGTTTGAGCCCCACATCGGGCTCTGTGCTGACAGCTAGCTCAGAGCCTGGAGACTGTTTCGGATTCTGTGTCTCCCTCTCTCTGACCCTCCCCTGCTCATGCTGTCTCTCTCTCTCTGTCTCAGAAGTAAATAAAACATTAAAAAATTAAAAAAAGAAAAAGAACCTCTTTCTCATTGGGTGAGGGCTGTTCATACTGGTTCAGTGGCGCCCCTGTTCACATCCCCTGATGTACAAGGGACCTTTGAACATCAGAACATCACTGCTGAAGCCAAGGCCAGTGATGAGCGTCACCTGTACGCCTCCTGTGTGGGGTTTTGCCTCTCTGAGTTTTAATCCCAGTTAAACATCTCCCCTTTGAGGGTCCATGGTTAATGAGCATTAGAACAAGGGGAGTTGGGGTGTGTAGGATATCAGGGATGGATTTAGAATGTAGAGAATTTCTGGAAAGAGTCCAGGACAATGCTGCAAATCGCAGGAGAAAGTTAAGCAGATCCAGATGTCAGCAGCCAGCAGGCCGAATGTGCCTGGGGAAGGGAGTGCACTGGTTACACTAAACGTAAAAAGTTAATGTTGTAACTTTTGCAATATTGCATTTTCTCTGACAAAAGAAAACAAAATAGTTGTGCCAGGGAAGTTTGAGAGCTATGTTTGGACAAAAGCGTTAAGAATTTGCAATGTGTAAGACTTTTTTTCCTTTAGAACTCTAAAGTACAAGGAACAAGTTATACTTTTATGTCTTAATCTTTTAAGTATTTGGAAGAGCGAGAAGAGCCTCGGCAGGTTTTGGGTCCTGGAACTGTTTATTGCATATGTGGACACGGTGGGTGGGGTGTCTGTGTGGAGCACAGCGTCCACAGTAATACTGAGACTTTTGGGGGAGGGGATCATGTCCCTTTTGAAACTTGGGAAGTTGGGGGATTATGACACTTTCACAAGGAAAATGTACATTTGCCCATGCACGATACGGATCTCGTGTGATTGATTTCATAAAATTGGGATTGACCACTGGACATTTATCTGGAGACTAAACATCGTTTAGTAGAAAGTAACACCTAAAAGCTATAATCATTGTCTACCAAAGCAGGTTTCTATATATGAAATGCTTTCAAGTTTTAGTTTTTTTTTTTTCTTTTAACTTTTTAAAGTTTATTTATTTTGAGAGAGAGCTAGCGTGAGTGGGGAAGGGTCAGAGAGACAGAGAGAGAGAGAGAATCAGAAGCAGGCCCTGACTGTCAGCTTGGAGCCTGGTGTGGGGACTGATCTCATGAACCATGAGATCATGACCTGAGCCTAAATCTAGAGTCTGCCACTTAACCAACTGAGCCACTCAGGCACACCCAAGTTTTCATTCCTTGAGGCATCATTACAAAGATACTTTTCATATATCCATACATTTGTTTGACTTCATTAGTATTCCATGGTCCATAGGTGTTTTTGGTTTAACCTTGAAAGAGCTTATAATGACATTTTATAGAATATTAAGAAATACATAATTATTATAGCTCCGTTATGTTTTCCTATATTGTAGTAAAGAGAATGGCTTATGCTTTTAAAAATGAAAATTATAGTTACGGGTGTTTGTTCCAGAAAATGAGTACTACTGGATGTCACATTTCTTCTCCATTTCACTGTCTGCACTTTTCAAGGATATTGTTTCATCTGTCTTAGAGAAAGAGAAGACAGACACAAAGCTTACCCGAAGTCTATGCTGGTAGGACAGCTTCCAGAAGCTAAACTGGTAATTTCTTTTGTGTCCAGCCTTTATATACTGTGTCGGTTCACCCTAGGATTTTCCTTCTAGGGCATATTCAGAAAATTAAGTGCATGAAAGCACCTGGTACATCATTTTTTTTAAAGTTTATTTATTTTGAGAGGTGGGGGGGGGTGGGGGAGAGAGAAAGGGTGAGAGAGAGAATCCCAAGCAGGCTCCACCCTGTCAGTGCAGA
Source organism: Crocuta crocuta (assembly GCF_008692635.1). NCBI lineage: Eukaryota > Metazoa > Chordata > Mammalia > Carnivora > Hyaenidae > Crocuta > Crocuta crocuta. Next base: position 1,938,707 of record NW_027532015.1, on the reverse strand, counting down.
GCCTGACTCCTGGCCCAAACCCATGAATCATGAGATCATGACCTGCGCCTCAATCAAGAGTTAGATGCTTAACTGCCTGAACCACCCAGGCGTCCCATGTACATCATTTTCATTTTTATTTTCTTAATATTTTTATTTTTTAAATTTATTTATTTTGAGAGAGAGCGAGCGCACAGGGGAGAGGCAGAGAGGGATGGAAAGAGACAATCCCAAGCAGATCCCATGCTGTTAACTCAGAGCCCAGTGCAGGGCTGAGTCTCACAAATCGTGAGATCGTGACCTGAGCCAAAATGAACATCAAGAGCCAGATGTTTAACCGACTGAGCCACTCAGGTGCCCCATCATTTTTGTCTTATTTTTTTTTTCCATTCCCCACCCCTCACCTCTGGCCCCAGAGACCCCAGCCTCCATTATTTTTAAACTCATCATTTACAGGGCACCTGGGCTGGCTCTGTCAGAGGAGCATGTGACTCTTAATCCTGCTTCATAAATTCAAGCCCCAAGTTAGGTTTTGGGGATTTCTAAAAAAAAAAAAAAAAAAAAATTTTTTTTTAAAAACAAGTCATCCTGGGGCACCTGGGTGGCTCAGTCCATTAAGCGTCCCATTTCAGCTCAGGTCATGACCTCACAGTTTATAAGTTTGAGCTCTGCCTTGGACTCTGTGCTGACAGCTCAGAGCCTGGAGCCTGCTTCAGATTCTGTGTCCCCCTCCCTCTCTGCCCCTCCGCCTTTCACACTCTGTCTCTCTCTCTCCTTAAAAAATAAACATTCAAAGATGAATAAAATGTTTAAGAAAATTTTTTTAAAAAGGGGCATCTGGGTGGCTCAGTCATTTGGGCGTCCGACTTTGTCTTAGGTCACGATCTCACAGTCCATGGGTTTGAGCCCCATACCAGGTTGTGAGCTGACAGCTCAGAGTCTGGAGCCTGCTTCAGATTCTGTGTCTCCCTCTCTCTCTGCCCCTCCCCTGCTCATGCTCTGTCTCTGTCTCAAAAATGAATAAAATGTTTAAAAATTTTTTAAAAACATTTAAAAATTTTTTTAATCATCCTTTGCACTTCTGCTGTAACGTTTTCAACATATGCACAGTCTCACTCGGGCAGATGATTAGAGTCTGTCTCCTGCCAGACAAAGGGAATGGAAATTGCACGGTTTCTGTGGTAATGCTTATTTGAGAAGCAAGGCTTCTATGATGCTGTTCCCACTGATGGTCGATGTGGGAAACATGTCAACAGAGACTGTGTACCAGATAAGATGGTGTGAAGCATGGTTCTCGTGTGTGTGTGTGTGTGTGTGTGTGTGTGTATGTACGTGGACCGTGGCAAGCACGGTAGTCTTTCCTCGCCCTTCTGAGTGGCTATGAGGTGGGGAGGGAACCAGCCTGTGCCAACTCTCCCTCCTGGAGGCTTTTCCAGTTGACACATTGACCAGCTTCCTCTCCAAGCCTTTTTGCGGCCTTTGATGCCAGGTAAGGCTGCGGGCGGGGTTTCTAGCCCAGTCCCCTCAGCAGCAGACAAGTGAGCACTGTGTTAGGACTTTATGGGCATTTGAGAAACTCGCTGGATTAATAGCAGTTGTTTTTAAAGTGGATCATTTGGATAATTCATACCCCCCCATGAGTGACACATGTCGTATCAGAAGGGCTTCTCGCAAACTAGTTCCTGGGGAAGGACTTTTGGGTACCAAGAATGTGTATCCTCCAAGACCACAAACCTAAAGCAGAGAATACTGTACGGAGCTGATGGGTTGAAAGTTTACAGCAGAGGACGTTTTGAGGTCGTCTAAAAGTCAGTTTATTAATGGAATGCTTCCGGGTGTGGTTTTGAATGGATTCTACTGGGCCGGGTCTGGGTTGGTGCACACTGGCCTGTCTTTCCTAGATTATTATCCCCGCCTTCTGTCTCTGACCAGCTGCCTTCACTCCCAGACGCCAAACCTGCTGGTTCGGTCCCCTCCTCCAGGCCAGCAGGCTTGCTCACCATGCTGTGATCTTTAACTCATTCAGAACCAGGCTGCAGACAGCACACGAGAACACCTGTCCCGAAAGGTGTAAGGATGGTCTTGTCGGGAGAGCTCCCCCTTGAGGCAGCGCCCGGGAAGTGTGGGGTGATTTCCTTGCACTGCGTCCAGCCTGGCTGGGAAAGCAGGGGAAGGAGTTCAACACAGAAAGAAGGGCCGTGGCCCCGTTCGACGTGCACTTGGTCCAAAATGGGGAAAAGGATGGAGATCCTCACATGGGGCAAATAAAAAGAGAGGGAGGGAGCCAACTCAAGATGTTTGTGCCCCGTTTTCCCCCTCGGTAGGCATATTGGGAGTCAAAGAGGTACCATAGGTGTACATGACATTCAACTACACAGAATTTGAAAAGGCACCTAAGCCTTATGTACGGTGGGTTTTTGAACCTTCTGGTCCAGGAAATTTGCAAGGCTAATGGTTTGGGAGAGTCAAAAGCTGTTCAATACTGCCCTCTTCTGTTCAGACCCTGGTCAGGGGTTTGGACAGTGATTTGTACATGTGAATAGTCGTTGCATAGCGTGATGGTGAAAAATTGGACCAACGAATTGTCTAACAACAGGGGGCGGTAAAAAAAAAATGGTGCAGCCTTTATATCACAGTTTTGAAGACTGTTATTAAATAACTTACCCAGAAAAAGCTGTCACAGTCATTAGTAGTGATCATCTCTGGACATTGTCTTTATGAAGGTCATTGTCCAATTTTTCAAATTTCAAACTCTCCTGCAATTTATGTAGACCATTTTTGGAATTGGTAAAAAAAAAAAAAATAATAATAATGTTAAGTAAGTAGTTCTGTTTGAAGACAATGAGAAAAAATCCATTAGAATTTTGGTTTTATTATTTTATAGATAATAATCTATACTTCCGCCTGATACTTCATTCTAACAAGCCTTAGCAGGAAGTACTAAAGGTGACCTGTGTTTCAGGTAAGGACAGTAAGAAGAGAAACTTCAGGAAATTTGCCCAAGGACCCAGTACTAGATGTGGTGCAGCTGAAATTTAAACACAGTCTGTCTCCAGAACTTCTTTTATCTTCCCCTCTCCCCCAATTCTCTCTCTTTTGGCGGGGGGATTGGGAGAGAGTTAGTTTTCCTATTATTTAATACATTGATAAAACTTATATTATGGTATATAACGTGAGGAAAAGATCCAATGTCCTAGAAAACCACCACTCCATTTTTGTTGTTTTCTATGTTTATATTAGTTGTCTGTACCTGTTTATTCTTTTGAGGGATTGTTTTTTTAAGTGTAATGAACTACAATGTTATATGAGTTTCAGGTGTGCAGCATAGTGCTCGACAGTGCTCACGGCAATAAGCGTGGTTACTGTCTGTCACCGTATGTCCCCCGTGATGCCCTTTTAGTCTCCTTGATTCTTTTATAACTGGAATTTTGTACCTTTTAGTCACCTTTATTGAGTCCATCCCTGAGTGATTTTTTTAAAACAATAACTTGAAACTTAGCAGAGAGTTGCAAAAATTTAAAAAAGCAAGCACGGGAAACATCCATATACCCTTTATCTAGATTCATCCATTGTTAGCATTTTACCGTTTCTCCTCTCTGTGTTAAGAAGAAACCAAAAACCAGCATACAGTTTCCTGCACAAAGACAGGGGATGAAAAATTTTCTGAGTCTCTTGCAGATCAGTTATAGTCACCATTTCCTCTTAAATACTTACGTATTTCCTAAGGATAGAGATATTCCCTTTTATATCCACAATACGGTTGTTAGTATCATAGATCTACATTTTTACAGTAGTATTTCACGTACCATCCTTATTCGGATTCTGTCAGCTAACTTAACAATGTCCTTTTTAGCGTTTCTCCCCTTGCGTTGTAACATCCATCCTCGGCTCTCATGTGCATATTCTTTAGTTTCTTTTAATCTGGAACATTTCTACAGCGTTTCTCCCTTTAAGACATTAATGTTTGCATATAGCTCCTTGCTTCCCATTTCCACCACCTTTGTTAGCATGTTTTTTTCTCCTATTTCACTTCAGGTTGTTTAATTTTAATTTTTTAAAGCTTATTTATGTGAGAGAGAGCGAGTGAGCAGGGGAGGGGTGGAAAGAGAATCCGAAGCAGACTCCCCGGCCATCAGCACAGAGCGCAATATGAGGCTCGAACCCACAAATGGTAAGATCGTGACCTGAGCGGAAACCAAGAGTTGGATGTTCAACTAACTGAGCCACCCAGGCGCCCCTGTGTATTTATTCTGAAAGACAGAGAGAGGGAAAGTGTGCATGTGTGAGAGTGGGGGAGGAGCAGAGAGGGAGAGAATCCCAAACCAGCCCCACATTGTCCATGCAAAGCGGATGTGGGGCTCGAACTTAAGAACCTTGAGATCATGACCTGAGCTGAAATCAGGGGAGTCGGATGCTTAACTAAGTCACTCAGGTGCCCCAGTTGATGTTAAGTTCTTGGCCAATTTCTCCACTTTATAGGGGTTTCCCCACCTTCTTAACTATTAGGCATGTGAATATCCTGCACACTCTCACATTGCCTGATTCTTGCCTTGTCCAGTTTTTACCCTAATGATTGCAAAATAGGGTCGAGGGATCTTTTGAATCACTATCTGTGAGTGGGTGGGTAGGATATATGTAAATTTTTTTAAATTTTTTAAATTTTTTAATTAATTTTTTCTAGTTTACATCTAAGTTGGTTAACATAGTGTAATGATGATTTCAGGAGTAGATTCTAGTGACTCATCCCCTGTGTATAACACCCAGTGCTCATCCAGCAAGTGTCTTTCTTAATGCCTCTCACCCATTTAGCCCGTCCCCCCCCCCACAACCCCTCCAGCAGCCTTCAGTTTGTTCTCTGTATTTATGAGTCTCTTATGGTTTGTCCCCCTCCCTGTATTTATATTTTTGCTTTCCCTCCCTTATGTTCATCTGTTTAATATGTTAAATTTCATATATAAGTGAAGTCTTGATATTTGTCTTTCTCTTACTTATTTCACTTAGCGTAATACCCTCTAGTTCTATCCACATAGTTGGAAATGGCAAGATTTCATTCTTTCTGATTGCCATGTAGTACTCCATTGTACATATACACCACATCTTCTTTATCCGTTCATCAGTTGATGGACATTTGGGCTCTTTCCATACTTTGGCTATGGTCAGAAGTGCTGCTATTTATTTCTTTGTTTAGTTAAAAAAATGTTAATTTTGAGAGAGAGAAAGACAAAGCATGAGTGGGGGAGGAGCAGAGAGAGAGGGAGACACAGAATCCGAAGCAGGCTCCAGGCTCTGAGCTGTCAGCACAGAGCCTGACACGGGGCTTGAACCCACAAACTGCGAGATCATAACCTGAGTCAAAGTCGGACGTTTAACTGACTGAGCCACTCAAGCGCCACCCCCCCCCGCTTTTTTTTAATAGCATGACTATTACCATGAAAAACTGCTTTTTACACTGCAGTAGAATTTCAGTTGCTGCCTACATCAGACATAATAGCAGTTTTTCCATCCAAGCGTGGGAGTTGACATGTCTAAATACTTTTTCCTGTCATAAGTTGCATTGACAAATTATAAAGTTTTATAATGATTTATGGAAAATAAGAATTTTAGCACTTTGAAGTATATGAAATTAATTTTTCTTTTAAAAAGACNTGTCTCTCTCTCTCTCTCTCTCTCCCTCCTAGAAATAAATAAAAATATTTTTAAAAAAAAGACAAAGCTTCATTTTGTTCCTTTTTAAGGTATTGGCTCTCTAAGTGTTCCCCCTCCAGCCTTTGGGCCACCAGAGCTGCCGCCCCCGGCCCCCCTCCCCCACTATATGACACTGGTCAAGTCATATGACCATTAAAAAAATAGATTGTATTCTTTAGAGCAGTTTAAGGTTCATAGCAAAAACGAATGGAAAGTAGAGAGAGTTCCTACGTGCTCCCTGCGCCTGTGCGCGCACTATGAAATCCCTCTCCCACTAACAAATCCCACGGTGGTACATTTGTTACAGTCAACGAAACTATACTGGCACGACATTATCCCCCAAAGTCCCTAGTTTATATTAGGGCTCACTCTTGGGTTTTGAACAAAGGATGTAATAATCATATGTACCTACCCTTCTTGCATCATGGTACGTAGCTGACCCTTGAACAACACAGGAGTCAGGGGCCCCCAGTTGAAAACCCAAATACAAGTTTTCACTCCCCTCAAACCTATCTGCTCTTAGCCTGCCGTTTACTGGAAGTGTTACTGATAATATAAACAGTTGATTAACACATATTTTGCATGTTATATATATGATATGCTCTATTCTCAAAGCAAGCGAGAAAAAGAAAATGCTATTAAGAAAATCATAAGCAAGGGCGGTGCCTAAGTGACTCCGTTAAATGTCCAATTCTTGATTTCAGCTCAGGTCATGATCTCTCAGTTTGTGGGTTTCAGTCCCGCCTCGGGCTCTGAGCTGACAGCATGGAGCCTGCTCGGATTCTCTCTCTCTCCCTCTCTCTCTGCCCCTCTCCCCTTTCAAAATAAATAAACATGTTTTTAAAAAATAAGCAAGAGAAAATACATTTGCAGTACTGTGCTGTATGTATTGAAAAAAATCCACGTGTAAGTGGAACTGCATGGTTCAAACCCATGTTGTCGAGGGATTACTTTAGTTTCACTGCTGTAAAAATCTGTGCTCTGCCCATTCATCCTTTAGAAAAAAAGTTTTTTAATGTTTATTTCTTTTTGAGAGACAGAGGGAGAGAGAGCACAAGCAGGGCAGGGGCAGACAGAGACAACAGAATCTGATGCGCGCTCCAAGCTCTGAGCTGTCAGCACACAGCCCAACGCGGTGCTTGAACCCACGAACTGTGCAATCATGACCTGAGCCAAAGCCGGCTGCTTAACCGACTGAGCGACCCAGACTCCCCACTGCCGATTCATTCTTCACCCACCAACCCTTGGCAACACTGATCTCTTTACGGTCCCTGTGCCCTGTCTCTTTACTGTCTGCCTTTCCCAGAATGTCGTATGGTTGGGATCATACAGTATGTACCCTTTTCAGATTGGCTTCTTTCATTCAGTGATACACATTCAAGGTTCCTCCGTATTTTTCCATGGCTCTGCTGTGGCTCATTTCTTTTTAGCACTGAAGAATATTACATTGTCTGCATGTGCCATAGTTTATTCATCCATTCTCATAATGAACATCTTGGTTGCTTCCAAGTATGTGCGGTTATGAAGAACGCTATAAACATAACGATGAACACCCATATGCGGGTTTTTGTGTGGACATGTTTTCAACTCACTTGGGTGAGGTACCAGGGAGCAAGATTGCTGTTACATGGGAAGAATATGTGTAGTTTTGTGGGAAACTGCCAAACCGCCCTCCACAGTGTTTGTGCCAGTTTGCATTTCCCACGTAACCGTTTTGAAGTCCGCTTATTCCCCAGTTGGAGGGACAAGGTGAACTCTTCCTCCAAGCCCTACGCCTTCCTGACTCTAAATGATAGCTTTGTAACCGGAACCCGCCTGAGGTTTCCCAGTTCTTGTTCTTTTGTTTGTTTTTGAGACAGAGAGAGAGACAGAGCATGAGTGGGGAGGGGCAGAGAGAGAGGGAGACACAGAATCTGAAGCAGGCCCCAGGCTCTGAGCTGTCAGCACAGAGCCTGACCCCGGGCTCGAACTCAACAAACCGTGAGATTATGACCCGAGCCGGAGCCGGACACTTAACCGACTGAGCCACCCAGGCGCCCCGTCCCCAGTGCTTGTTCTAATACTCAAGAAATTAAAAGGTCTCAAAACCAAACAAACCCATGCACGGGATCCCGCTGTGCCCCGGGCCATCGCTATGTATTGCGATTGTGGAGGCCGCCACCTTACAGCCCAGCTAAGGAGGCGGGTCAGGGATCCAGCAGTGTTTAGGTTTAGCGGTTTGGCAGCCGTTTAGCCACGAGAGTTTTCGGACCCGAGTGTGTTTGAGTTTGAAGAGATCCCACTGCGGAGAAGCTCAGGGCCCCCGGGGGCCCTTTGCAGGCTCGTGAGGCCCAGGCCACGGGGAGACTGTGCCCTCTGTGACGTGCGCGGTGGCCCCCAGGGGGCGCGCTCCTCACCGGCGCCAGTGTCCAGCCCGCGATGGGGCGGGCGGGGGAAGAAGCTTGGGCCTCCCCGGCCCCTGTAGCGCTGCCCCTGCCGGCCGCCGCCCACCATGCCCTGGTGGAGTAACCTTTGCTGTGAGTAGTGCGCCCCCCCGTGGCGGGTCCTCCGCGATGCGGCGGGCGGGTCGGCTTTGAGGGCCACCCACCGGACCTTGCCGTTAGTGCCGGTCACCCCCGGGTGTGGGGGCTTCCATCCGGCCTCCCTTTCGTCGCTCCGACCGAGCNCCGCTGGCAGAGCATCTGCCCAAAGCCTGGTCTCCCAGAGCCGCGACCCCACCGGCCCCAGGTCGCACGCTGCTTCCTCCCAGGAAAGGACAGCCCGAGGGCTCGGGGCGGCAGGCTTAGCCCGAGGTGGTGGCGGGCTGGGGTCCCCTGGGAAGGTCTTTGCACAGGAGGATAGAGAGAACACGAAACAGGCCTCAAAAGATCACTAGGATTGGGCGCGCCTGGGTGGCTCGGTTAGTTGAGGCTTTGGCCCGGGTGGTGATCTCATGGCCCGCGGGATCGAGTTCCCCCCATCGGGCTCTATGCTGACAGCTCGGAGCCTGGACCCTGCTTCAGATTCTGTGTCTCCCTCCCCTGCTCACGCTCTGCCTTTCAAAAGTAAATAAATGTTATTATTATTATTATTATTTTTTAAATCATTTGGATTTACCAGCGGCCAAAAGGAGAGCTTGGGGGGATGTGGGACAGGACAGAGCGGGCCTTGCTTGTCCGGCCGCATCGTCGAGAATGTGTAGCCGGCCGCGTGCGTAACAGAAGGCTGAAACTTGGGATCCAGGTTCTAGTGCGTTTCCGAGCCTCTGCGTGGGCAGCCACGCCGTCGCCCGTGGTTTGGGGCAGAATAGGCGCCTGTAATGTGGAAGATGTGATCGGAGTTGGCTCTTCGTTGTTGCAACCTAATGTATCCTTGCTTGCCAGGCTAGGGGGTTTGGAAGATTGTCCTGAAAGTCCTGCTGCCATTAGGGACATGGAGCGGCATCACTTTGTGATTAAAGAGGTATTTTAGGAAGCACAGCCTCCCTGGAAGGTCTGTCCAGGTTCCCCCGGGGGCCGAAGGGAAGTAGAAGCTGGAATGAGGGTTGAGTCTGATGTCTGGCTCTTACACAAAACACAAAGGCACCTCCCCGAGCCGGCAGTGGCCCTGTCTGGAAGGCTGTTGTGACAGCGTTAGCCCCTGGGATTACTTAGGTCAAAACACACTGCAGACCAGTTAGGATTTAAAAATCTCTTGTGATCCTATAAGCCCTCCTTAAAAAAATGTGTTCAGCCCGCACATCACTCTGTTTAAAGAGAGCACCTCGGTGTTTCCAGGCCTGGCACCTGCTGGAACCTTCAGTGGCTGTTTTGTTCCGCCAGTTGCAGCTGTTCTGTGTTTGTCTCTGCTTTTGACTGTACACATTCCGGTCATCGCAGAATTTCAGAAAAAGTGTTTCAAATTGAAACCGATTTGGGAGCGTGGAGGGAAATCAGGGAGGAAAACGATGTATCCAACACCCGTTTTCTCCCACCGTGTAGCCCCACGTGTCTGCATTGTCTCATACATTTCGGAGAGGTTTGTTCAGGAGTGTTTTCCTCTCATGCTCTTGGGCAGGAAACTTCATTTGTATTTATGAAAATTCTTAGTGAAATTGTACTAGAATGGAATTTATTGTCGGGGTTTAACTTTCTTTCCTCTGGTGTATTTTCAGCGATATACCTTTTCTAAAAAAAAGGTCACATCTCATTTGTGGCATTAAAATAGGGTGTGTGGAAGGTTTTTTCATGAGTATACTTGTATGATGGAAATTTGGATGTAGTTCATGTCAGGGAAATGGATTTAATTGAAAGAAATCTTTAAATTTTACTGCAAGCAGGTTTCTGATACAAACGTGGAAATTTACAGCATTTTTGTATTTGAAAGGTAATATATATGGT
>NW_027532015.1:1904472-1928619 GCF_008692635.1 Crocuta crocuta | reverse complement strand
ATAGGAAAAAAAAAAAAAAAAAAAAGGGAAGCGTGTTCCCAGAAGACAGAGGAGGGCCCATCTCCTGACTTGAAGGAAGTGTCCGCAGATACTCTCAGAAATCTAACAACATATCTCGACAGGCTGAATTTTTCTTTCTCTTGGAATGTTTGCCACAATGTGGGCGCTAAGTATTTCTTTATTCTTTACAAAGTTTAAAGTTGGTCAGAAATGTGTATTTCGTAGTGATTTTTTTTTTTTAAAGGAAAATCAGGAAGGGCACTTCAGATGAAAATAATGAGACTCTTGGTTTTGCTTCAAACCTCCTTCTCTAAAACATTGAGTTATCTGGTTTTTTAATTTGTTACTTATTTAATGCTACCTTAGATGCTGATGTCAGTTAGGATCCATGAGAATTGACTGTTTCCCAAAGCTCTTCCAGAAACAGGTAGAGACGGTCACTGTGTTATTGTCAAAGGGCCTGTCCACGCAGTGCCATGTGCTTAGTATTAGTATTAGAATGCTTCCTTAGTTTCTCTTCCTAAAATAAAACCCAACCAGTACTGTGATGGAAATTTATAGACATAGATTATAATATTTCACATCAAGAATAAAACTATTCTCATGGGGAAGTAAGATTCCATAAGCTGGGTGAATTTATGGATTTGGGGAAGCGTGCTGTGTTCTTATTTCCAAATATATCTGTATTTCACATATTATGGATATGTTCTTTGTATTGTTATTCATACTGTTCATACTCACTAAGCTTCATTTTATGCTGTGAGCATTAAGTATATTATTACAATTTTATTAAGACCTTTTCTGTGTTTGCTTTCATTGACTTTTTTGTTAGAGAAAGCATTACATATTCTTATAGGGAGAATTAGAAAATTGATACAAGCAAAACTAAAATAGATCACATTTCCGTCCCCCAGAGATCATACGTGAGGTATGGGTGGAGGTGGGGGTTAAATGAGATCATACTGTATATACTATTTGGCAACCTGTTTTTCTTCAGCCACTTCTCAACTCTTTCATTTCAGTAAAAACCCCATCTTATCTAATCCCAAATCATACTCACATATTCCCAAGAGAAGTCAAAAATACCCTTTTGCGGGGCACCTGGGTGGCTTAGTCGGCTAAGCGTCTTTGTCTCAGGTCATGGTCTCACAGTTTGTGGGTTCGAGCCCCACATCGGGCTCTGTGCTGACAGCTAGCTCAGAACCTGGAGCCTGTTTCAGATTCTGTGTCTCCCTCTCTCTCTGACCCTCCCCTGCTCACGCTGTCTATCAGAAATAAATAAAACATTAAAAAAAAAATACCCTTTTGCTAGTTTGCCCTAACTAATATCCAATTTAGGACCATGCCCAGCTTGTCTCATTGTTTTATTTCTTAAATTTATTAATTTAGCTCAGTGCTTCTCCTTTTATTCCATCACACTGACTTGCTTTTTAAACCTTCATTGATTTTTTAAAATTTAAAAACAACTAGAATGCACATCCATATACACTTGACCTAATTCACCAATTATTGATATTTTAGCACATTCTCTCTCCTGCCCCCCACCCCAACCTTCAATCTCTCTCCTTAAACTGTCTGAAAGTTACTTGCAGACAATCTACTTGTGTTTTTGTTTGATTTTTGTCCTTTGTGACATTGATGTATTAGGCCAAACTAGTTGTTTTACAGAATACCCTTCATCAATTTATCTGTTTCCTTACAGATTCCATTAAACATTTTTGGCAGGAACATCGTCGGTGATTTATTGGCCTTCTCACTGCCTCCCATCAGAAAGCGTGCTGACAGTTTTGTTCCATTGTTGGGGATGTTAAATTTAAGGCAGTACCTGCCAGATGTCTCCACTGTACAGGAAGTTCTTCCTTGGGGTCTGTGTGCCAATACTCTAAACCTGTAGGTTTCCTGACACCCAAAGATTTCTAGCATGTCTGGATTTTTGGCTGAGTTACCACACAGGTATTGGTAAAGAGCAGTTCTTTACTCTAATGACAAACGGCCAGCTAGGCTTTTCCAAATAAGACAACCATTTCAGCTATAGTGAATCCGACCATTTCCTTGCTTTGTTTTCAAGTCTTTTCTATCACAACTTCTTCCCTACCCTTCTTGTTTGTTTCTGATTTTAATGGCGATGTGACTAGCTCCAAATTTATCAGTCACCCCCACCTTCAGAAGAGTAAAACTTACTGTAACCACACTTGCCAGGAAACAGTGCTTCATATTATTTTATAAGAAATATTATAAGAAATGATTTTTACTTTTCAAAACAACTGGAAACGTCCAGTTCAGCTGACCCTACAGATGAACCAAACTACAACATGGCTTTCTTCTCCTCAAATAACTACAAAAGAAAATCCACTTCTGTTATTTTATATGCGTGTATCCTACATGATGAATGACATAAATCCATCGTTAAAGACAATAATGCTCCACATCTTCAAGGCTGAACAGCTGTTTGCCCTGGTCTAGGAAGAGCCTCTGTTAACTGGCTGTAAAAGAAAAGTTTTTGTTAACTCTTGTCCTTAATAAACAATAGGTGAATCCTGATGCCGTAGAATTTTGAAATGCTAAAGTGAATGACTGTAGGTCAAAGTGAAAGCTGTATCTAAATTCATTGACTGGCATTTTTCATAAGGAAATACGCCCTGTTCCATATTTACCTTTTTAGTATCACCCTTGATTCATGGATTTTTTTTCCCATGTTCTATTACCCATCACTGTCATTATTCCTTGTCATGCTTCATCACTCGGGCCGCAGGAACCTCTTCAAGCTGGCCCCTGTGTCCCTTTTTCAATGTGCCCCTCTCAGCTTTTGTACCACCTTTTTTTTTAAAAAAAAAGTTTTTATTTGAGCATAGTTGATATACAATGTCACATTAGTTTCAAGTGTATGACATCATGACTCTACAAATTTCTTTGCTACATAATGATTCTACAAGTTTCTGTGTTATGTTGTTGAACACCTCCTTTCTCTCGTGGTAAGCTGTTTCTTAACACTTTCCCTGACCCAGCCAGGGATTTCCCCCATTGAGCTCTGGTCATTTTTTGGGACTTGTTAAAGAGACCAGCTAGTTACCACATAGAATGTCCCTCCTTAGATTTGTGTAGATTCTTACGTTTTTGTTATTATTTCGCTTATTTCTCCTAAATGGCATGGATTCTAGGTCATGGGCATGATGACTGATCCCGTTCTGCATTGCAACAGAACTTCTTTATGCCATCTGCTTGACCCACTCTTGGTGATGCTGCAGCTACTTATATATTTCATACGCTGGTACTTGAGGGTGTTAACTTTTCCTTTGTGGGGAACAGAAGGAGCAGAGTAGTATCTTCAAACCTGAATGTTTAAAGGTCCTTTGAAAGCGGCAGCATTTGTCTAATGTACTGAGATTTATAAATACTGATAACACTTTTACCCTATCCTGGATTGCCTGACATTAAAGAACATTTGATTATGTTTTCTTAAATATGTGATTTTTTTTCCAACTGTAATAATCTTCTCCCTTCTCCCCCACTGCTCTTTTTTCTGTTAATAGTTGGACAGAGAGAGTCTGAAGATGTGAGTGAAAGAGGCTCAGATAGAGACATGGCATCTGGTTCAGCGGTTGTTCAAGACGTCACAAAGGAGGAGCAGGAGGAAATGCCAGAAGTCATCGAACAGATTCCTTCTTCGGAAAGCCATTTAGAAGAGCTAATACAACCTACTGAGTCCCAGTCTAATGATGTTGGATTTAAGAAGGTGTTTAAGTTTGTCGGCTTTAAATTCACTGTAAAAAAGGATAAGACCGAGAAATCTGACACTGTCCAACTACTCACTGTCAAAAAAGACGAAGGCGAAGGAGCGGCGGCATCAGATGGGGCCGGCGACCACCAGGAGCCCAGCCGGGAGACCGGAGACGCAACAGCCAAAGAAAGTGAACTAAAACAGTCCACAGAGAAACCCGAAGACACCCTTCAACATGAGCCAAGCAACACAGAAGTTTCTCTTCCGGCAGAGTCTGGGCAGGCGGCAGAGGAAGGCAAAGAAGCAGAGGAAAAACACAAAGAACCCACCAAATCTCTAGACTCTCCGACCAGTCCCGTGGCCAGTGAAACCGCGTCCCCCTTCAAAAAATTCTTCACTCAGGGCTGGGCCGGCTGGAGGGAAAAGACCAGTTTCAGGAAGCCCAAGGAAGAGGAGCCGGAAGCTTCAGAGAAGAAAAAGGACCAAGAGCCAGAAAAGGCAGACGCAGAAGAACAGGAAAAGGCGGAAGAGACCTCCGAGAAAGGGGCCGCTCCGCAACCGCCGCGCCCACAGGACACCGCCGAGGGTGTCGGCGACGCACGACTGTCCGCCGAATATGAAAAAGTGGAGCTGCCCTCCGACGGTCAAGGGCAGGAGGCTCCCGAAGAGAAGCCCGCCCCTTTAGCCACGGAAGTGTTTGATGATAGAGTGGAGACGGTTGCCGAAGTCCACGTCAGCATGACCGAGAAGAAGGCGGGGGAGCCGGAGGCCGAGGAGGAAGAGGTGGAAGTAGTGGAGCCCCTGCCTCCCGAACCGGTGGGGGAAACCCAGGCGGAAGTCGGGACGGAGGAGCCGGCGAAGACCCCGGAAGTGTTCGCCCCCGGGGGTGACCACGCCCCGCCCAGCGACCTGAGCCCGGAAGAGAAGGCGCCCCCCGCACACCCCGAGGGCCCGGTGTGCGAGGTGGATGTGCTGTCCTCGCAAGAGAGACTGAAGGTACAAGGAAGCCCTTTAAAAAAGCTTTTTACCAGCACCGGCCTGAAAAAGCTTTCTGGCAAGAAGCAGAAGGGGAAGCGAGGAGGGGGAGATGAGGAGTGCGCGGAACAGCACCACGCTGCCCCGGAGTCTCCGGACAGCACCGACGAACAGAAGGGCGAGAGCTCTGCCTCGTCCCCCGAGGAACCGGAGGAGATCACGTGTCTGGAGAAGGGCGTCGCGGACGCACAGCCAGAACCGGAAGGCGAGGAAGGAGCTGTTTCTGACGGGGAGAAGAAGAGAGAAGGCGTTACTCCCTGGGCATCTTTCAAAAAGATGGTGACGCCCAAGAAGCGTGTTAGAAGGCTTTCCGAAAGCGATAAGGAAGACGAGCTGGAGAAGGTAAAGAGCGCTACCTTGTCGTCCACGGAGAGCGCAGCCTCGGAGGTGCAAGAGGAAGCCAAAGGGAACGGAGAGGAGCAAAAGCCCGAAGAGCCGAAGCGCAGAGTTGATACTTCGGTGTCTTGGGAAGCTTTGATTTGTGTGGGGTCATCCAAGAAAAGGGCAAGGAAAGCATCATCTTCTGATGATGAGGCGGGGCCAAAAACAGTGGCAGGAGACAGCCAGAAGCCAGACGACAAAGACACAGGACCGGATGCTGCCCTTGCTAGTTCCCAAGAACACGATCAAGGGCCAGGGAGCTCCTCCCCGGAGCAAGCTGGCAGCCCCTCTGAAGGGGAGGGAGTTTCCACCTGGGAGTCATTTAAAAGATTAGTTACTCCTCGGAAAAAATCAAAGTCAAAACTGGAAGAGAAAAGCGAAGACTCTGCAACTGGGTCTGGCATAGAACATTCAGCTTCAGATGTCGAACCCGGGAAAGAAGAGTCTTGGGTTTCAATTAAGAAGTTTATTCCCGGACGAAGGAAGAAAAGGGCAGATGGGAAACTGGAGCAAGCCACTGTTGAAGATGCGGGGCCAACAGAGGTCAACGAAGATGATTCCGACGTCCCAGCGGTGGTACCTCTGTCCGAGTATGATGCAGTAGAAAGGGAGAAAATCGAAGCACAGCAAGACCAAAAGAGCGAGGAGAAGCCTGAGCAAAAGGTAGCTGTTTCTGTGTCCGAGGAGCTCAGTACAAATCTGGTTCATGCTGTGACTGTGACTGTCGTTGACGGGGCGAGGGCTCTTAGCAATGTTGAAGAAAGGTCACCCTCTTGGATATCTGCCTCAGTGACAGGACCTCTCGAACAAATAGAAGATGAAGCCAAACCCCTAACCGAGGAGGTATCTGAAGGGGAAGTCCTTGCAGAGGAAACCGCCGTTGTTACCAAAACTCTGCCGGAGGGTCCTGATGCCACTGATGACACAGTCATCAGTGAGGTAGAGTTAACTTCTGATGCTGTGACAGCTGCAGAAACTTCCGAGGCGCTTTGCGCTGAAGAAGCAGCAGAAGCATCTGGTGCTGAAGAGACCGCCGACATGGTCTCAGCCGTTTCTCAGCTAACTGACTCTCCAGTCACCACGGAGGAAGCGACGCCAGTTCAGGAGGTGGAAGGCGGTGTGCCGGACATAGAAGACCAAGAGAGGCGAACTCAACAGGTCCTGCAGGCAGTCGCAGAAAAAGTTAGGGAAGAATCACAATTGCCCGACACCAGAGGGCCGGAAGACACGATGCAGACAATGCAGGAAGTAGGCGCCAAAATACCAGAGGAGGTAGAAGTGGAAGAAGATTCTCAAGGGCCGGATCTGAGGAAAGAGGCAGACGTAGTGCTGAAAGTACGTGTGGAAGAAACTGAGACTGAGTCTTTAACACAAGGGGAAGTGATTGTACAGGCCACCCCAGAAAGCTTTGAACAAGTTCCTCAAGTCACCGACAGCGTAGAGTCTGGTGAGTCTAGTGAGCTTAGAACCACTTGTCCAGCTGAGACCTTGGTTGAGGTAAAATCAGAATTTATTCTAGAACAGGCTGTTGCTCCCGACTCAGCTGAAACCCTTACCGACAGTGAGACCAACGGAAGCACCCCAGTAGCAGATTCTGAAGCTCTGAATATAACACAGCAAGAGAAGATGACAGAAATCCACGAAGATCCCGAGGTTGCCTCTGATACCCAGTCGCAGGTCACAGAAGCAGAGGCGGTTCCTACATCAGAGCAGATGCCTCCAGCACCTTCTAGTTTTCAATCCCAGGAAGAAGATACAGGACATTCAAAAATGGAAGAGGTTCTAGAACATACAGATGAAGAGATATCAGTGGAAACCGTACCCATTCTTTCAAAGACTGAAGTGATGGAAGAGGAAGGCCGATCAACTGACCAGGAAACCAGAGACAAACCTCTTGTCGAAGGCCCCGAGGTGTCTGCAGACACTGAAACCACAGTCAGTCAGAAAGAGACCGTGGAAGTTGTTGCCCTTGAAGATGAAGTTACTGAAGATCCTGAATTTCAGAAGAATGATAATATTGAACTCCAGAGCCACACACCATCTCCTCCAACCCAAGTGGAGAAAGAGCTGGTAATTGAAGTAGAAAAGGAGAAAATGGAAGCAGAGCCAACCCAAGCGAGTGAAGAGAAACTTGAGCAAAAACCAGCTGTGACAGTATCTGAGGAGCTTAGTAAGCAACTGGTGCAGACGGTTAGCGTGGCCATCATCGACGGGGAAAAGGAGGTTACCAGTTTGGAAGAAAGTTCTCCTGGGCCAGCTCAAGAGGACGCGGCCTACACAGAAACTCAAGTTCAAAGCTCTGAGCCATCATTAACTCTAACAGCTGCAGCCGTGGAGGAGAAGGTCTTAGAAGAAACTGTCAAGATTCTAGAAGCACCTGAAACTTTGGAATCTGCAGATGTACATTTAATACCGGAAGAAGCAGCCTCTGAAAAAGATGAAGACTTCACTACTCAGCCAGGGGAAGACGAGGTGCCTACAGGGACAGAGTCTCAGCCAGAGTCCATACTGGAAGCTATATCGGCCACGCCTGAAGGAGGCATCGTTGCTGACCCAGAAGGAGACAAAACCACGCCACAGAAATGGGCCTCCGAGAAAGAAGATGAGCCGGCTGGTTGCCAGGAAGCCCCAGGAGATGAACCAAGCAAGGAAGATTTCAAGGCTGAAAGCGAGATTTTGAAACTTGAGACCGAGAGCAGTAAACTTGTACAAAATGTGATCCAGACAGCTGTTGACCAGTTAGTAAGTACTGAAGAAACCGCCGCTGATTTCCAGACACAGGCTCAGCCGATGAAGGCTGCTACCCAGGAAGCTCCACAGCAAATTGAGGAGGAAGAAAGGGTACTTCAGGCCTCCACACAGGATGAAACACAAACCACTGCAGCCGAAGAAGAATCCACCCTAACCGCCGTGGACCAAACCCACGCTGACGTGTCCAAAGCTGTGAGTGAAGTGCCAGAAGAGACCCCAGCTGTGGAGGTGGAAAGTTCCAGTGTAGGTGACCAGCATCCTGAAGAGGCAGTTCTCCCATCTGAGGAAAAGAAAGAAACAACTGGAACAGAGTCTATTCCAGAAGGTGGTGATCATGCCGAGTCAGGAGAAAGGATAGAGGAGTCACTCAGTGAATCCCAGGAAGAAGAAAGAGATGATGCTGTCGATGACCCTGAGAGCCGCCCCTCAGTGCTGGAAGATTCTGAGGCCTCAGGAGGCTTAACCAAAGGGTGTCTGGACACAGATGTACCAGCACTGAAAGAGGAGGAAGGTGGCCAGGAATTAGAATTGCAGGAAGCAAAAGCACTCGGGGAGTCAGAAGAAGAGATCAAAACCCAAACACCAGAAGAGACACAGAAGCAAGAGGAAGAACCGGCAAAATCCGAACCCACAGGATCCTAGAACGTCATGTAAGCAGGCTTCCTTTTCTTCTAAAACCCTTTCCCCTCCTTCATGCCACTCGATGGGAAATCGGCTGTAAAGGAAGCAGGAGTTTAAATCATTATGACTTTCTGCAGAACCTTCTGTTGGGGAAAAAACAGTCAAGTAGATCAGGAGACCTAGGTTTACTTCCTTTTTTCCCCTCCCTGACGTACCATTCAGTCCTAATGGTGTCATGAAAACAGTGGCTTCATTTTACCCCTATGTGACTGCTTTCCAAGAAAATAAAGGGGCATGTGTGTGCACACAAGTGTGCGTTTGTGTGTTTGGCTCAAAGGTGTAAGAGATATGTTGTGCTCACAGCACCATACTAACCGGTTTATTGAATTTTTCTAGTTTTAACTAGAGATCCAAAGTAGGTTTTTTGTTTTTTTTTTTAATTTCTCGGAGAGAGAGAGACAGCGTGAGCAGGGGAGGGTCAGAGAGAGAGGAGTCACAGACTGAAACAGGCTCCAGGCTCTGAGCTGGCAGTCAGCACAGAGCCTGACGCGGGGCCCGAACCCACGAACCACGAGATCATGACCTAAGCGAAAGTCGGACGCTTAACCGACTAAGCCACCCAGGCGCCCCCCAAAGTAGGTTTTTATCCTACAGCTTGAAGTTTTAGTTTATAGTTCTCTAAAAAAAAGAACAAAAAAAAAACCCACCATTTTTTTGCTATCAGTAGTAACCAAACATTTAAAAAATTCCCGGTGCATGTGATGCTCCTGAATGCTGGCACCACAGGCCACCAGTTCTGTGGTGANGAGGCGGGGGCCGGGGGGGGGGGGGGGGCTCACGGAATGAACAGGGGAGGAGAGGAGACTTGACTGACTTGTGACTCCTCCTTCCTCCCACAGTTCTGCCCCGCGTGTTTGCAAGACCAGAATGTGAAGACAGGCAGTAGGAGAGAATGAATGCTGCTGACGACACTCACGACCAGTATCTCAGACTCCGAAGCGCAGAACAGGCCCCTGGACTGACCTCGTCTCCGAGGCACCCGGACAACCCCGAGGCCGCATCGGGAGCTACCGCCATTTACCGTTGCCTCTTTGCAGGGCCGCCCCGCTCTTCCCGCTCTGTGCCACTTAACCTTTCTGATTTAAGGTCCTCAGCTCTTCACCCAGAACTGGAGTTGCCCTACCAGTTCTGCTTCTCAAACTGGAGTACCGTTCCTTATGTATTTATATGTATGTTTGAAGTAATCCTCCTGTATCTATTGTATATTTTTTTCTTAACGATGAAGGAAATGTACAGTATGGTGCATTCCTTTTGTATCAGGCAGAGTGTGGTGGGAAGCTCTAAGCGTCAGCCGTAACCCGTGCAGACAGCTTCCTAGGAACAACATTCCTGATCAGAAGCTACCGTTCGGACTTCCAAGTCCACTAAGGGTCGGGTCCGTGTTTCCTATGGCTCTCAAGTTGGTCACTTTCGTACTATGCACAGTGTGCTAAAAATAAAAAGCTTTTTTGGGGGGGAAACACACAGAATGTTCCATTGTTACTGTGAAATTTTTCTTTCTAGCCCAGTGGGGGTTGGAAGGGAGTTTTTTCCAGTAGCGATTAACTTTAAGCCTTTTCTCTGAATTGGTGTGGCCATTTGGACCGATGAGTGCGCTCGACTCCTGAGGCAAAGTAGTGAAATGTTTTTCATCTTCTCAAAAAATAATTGACTATTTTAAGTTTTCTATTCTACTCTTATATGCTGGACCACATTCACACACAGCATGAAGTCCGTCAGGTTCTTTACAGATGGTATTTTGCTAGATCCTGGATTGTGTCTGTGCCATTTTTGTGCCCACTCTTTTAAGGACAATGTTGCATTAAGTTCATTTGGATAAACTGTGATTTGACAACTGACTTAAATAAAATATTTGCTTCACTTAGATCTGCTGGTTTCATTAGCTACTAGGGGCATATTTACTGGGTTCTAAAAGCAGAGAAGGTAGAAGTTTCCAGTGTTGTCACCGCACCGTACTGGTTTGTCACCATGCTATTCTGGTTTGAGGTAATGTTCAGAGGAGCCCCCAGCAAAGAGGCATCTACTAACATAAACCACGAGTGGTTTCAGACGGGACAGTACGGATACAATGCCGCCCTCTGGTGGTGTCTTCCTGAAAAGGTCAGTTTTCTGTGACTATCTTTGGTCTTAAACACGGAGAAATGTCTAGAAGGAAATTTCTTTGTGAAGTTTTTAAAAATGTTTATATTTGAGAAATAGAGCGCAAGGAGGGGAGGGGCAGAGAGAGACAGAGACAGAATCTGAAGTGGGTTCCGGGCTCTGAGCTGACAGCACAGAGCCCGACGCGGGGCTCGAACCCACGAGAGGTGAGATCATGACCTGAGCTGAAGTGGGATGCTTAACCGACGGAGCCCCCCAGGCACCCCGAGAAAGACATTTTAACAAGGCTTAATAGTGAAAATGCCTTGCCCAACAGGCGAGAGTGGAATTTTTTTCAGTGTCAAAATGATTTAGGATTCATGCTACTACATAAAAGACTTTTTCAGACAATTACCACACACAGTCACCCACGTACCATAAAAGTCCCACTTTTTCACGTGTACAACTGGCCTGGCATATGTGCGTCTTAAATTTCCCTCAAACTCAGAACTCCCGTTTACAAACTTAAATCAAGACTGTCAGTTAATGATTTTAAAGCATTCTAGACATTCTAGAGAGACCGCTTTTAGCAGAAGGAAAATAGGCTTTTAAAATGAGAAAGTAGTTGATCTTATCAACAAACCTGATTACCAAAAAACAAAAAGGGGGGGGGCATATAAGACTGATCACATGATACGGCCTCCTCATGATAACAATGTACAGCATGCATTGTAGTTGGGAAATGTTTTGTATCCTTTTAGGAGTTATTCTCATATATAATAGTCAACCTTGCTTAATCATTAAACTTGAAAATACCCAGATTTGAAAAACACCGCCCTCTCTGATTTAAGTATCTTGCTGACTTGAGACTTAAAAAAAAAAAAAAACCCAAGTGCCAGGGTCAGTCTTGAAGATCAACCAAGAGGTACTGGAGATGCGACCACTTGGTAAAGGGCTCCTGACGTGAACTTCCTCTCTGTGGCACGAGGTGGCTTTGTGCTTCTTTGAACAGATAAAAGGTTCCGGTAATAAAGTGGCAAGAATTCTTTGGGTTGTAAACCCCATCCTGGCCCTTCCATTCTGTTTGTGCTTGCTGTTCTCTGACCACGTGTGGCCAAGTCTCTCTGGCCACTGCAAATGGGAACTTCACCCCTGCTTTTCATACTCCCACGTGGATGCGCCCTGGATTACTTCTGTACAGGCTCTAGACCTACAGAAGTAATTAAACTCCAGTGTTTTATTAACCAGAGGCATGCGATTAGCAGTAGCATGAAATACAACTCTGTAGGATCATTCTGGAGCTGCTCTTACTTTATGAAGTACATGATCACCAAATGTAAACTGCAGAAGCTGGGGCAAGTGCCTCTCTTTGCTACTTTGGGCATCATCGTGGAGCCATGTACATAGGAAACCATGCAAGACTTGTAAACTCTCATCACTTGTAACTGAGGACTATAAACTGTTCCCCCCTCAGGTTATTTTGCTAATCAGTACACATGAGTTGCCTCTCTCTGTTCACAAATACTTTGTTCCAATATTTTCCTTTGGTGTTTGGAGCTACAAGTAGTCAAGGGCTGGAGATTTTAGCTTTCAGAGTAAGC
The DNA here is from genome assembly GCF_008692635.1 of Crocuta crocuta. NCBI lineage: Eukaryota > Metazoa > Chordata > Mammalia > Carnivora > Hyaenidae > Crocuta > Crocuta crocuta. The sequence continues at coordinate 1,916,373 of NW_027532015.1, read as the reverse complement.
TTCAAGTATAGCAGTTTCCTTTTAACCTGAGATAATATTTGATTCCTAGTTCTGTTCGGAGGCAAGTTTTCATTTCTCTAAATAAAATGCAACCTAATTAAATGCCATGGATTTTCTTTCTGTAATTTCACCTGAATTCAGGTTTGATTGCTTTTCTCTACTGTTGTGATATTCATCACACATGTAATCTCTTAACTGCTCATCCATCCTTTGCAACATTCTCCACATGGGAGTTTGGTATGTATCTGGGACATGTGTCCATGCACAAAAAAACTCACAGTGATTCTTAACCTTTTGGGGTCAAGGGCCCCTTTAATTAGAATCTCATTAAGCCTCCGGCTAACCTCCAACTCCCCCAAATATACTTCTTGGATAGTCACACAGACCTCTAAAATCCCAACCAGAAACTAGAACCAGAGTTAGAAACTCCGTATCCAAGAGTTAGAAACCCTGTATCCAACTCTACCGAAAAGGAAATGGACACAAACTAAGGATTCCCAGGTGGGAAGAGGATGGAAGCTGAATGCACAATCCGTGTCCCTGTAACTTCAAGTCTGTGCACTTGAAGTGACTGTGCACTTCTCATGTGATTCTGGAGATGGATCTGCTAGTCATCCTGGCGCAATTCTCCTGTAAATGCAGGTTTCTCTTCCCCACCAATTCCTTACCATCTCCTGCCTGTGTCACTGGGAATGATCTGGGTCCTAATTTTCCATATGAGAAAGCTGAGATTTAGACCACAAGCTTTTAATGACTTAAGGGTTTTGTTTGTTTGTTTTTAACTTTTAAGGTTTTGGCAAAGGTGACCAAAACTTGGGGATGGTGGATGGGTATGATGGTGAACATGGTCATGACCTTTTTTTTTTTATGCTATCACAGCTTAGAATCTGTGCTCCTTTTTTTGATATCTAACTGTAAAAGGCATTGTTAGAGTGCCCTACGTTCAGTTATGAGTGAAGTAATTTAACTGCATACTCTTCCATTGTGAAGTATGACATTAATCGTTTTTTTCTTTTAATCTTTATGTTCTTTTTTTTATGTTTTAATGTTAATGTTCTTTTTTAAAAAGGAGAGAGCATGAACAGGGGAGGGGCAGAGAGAGAGAGGGAGACAGAGGATCTGAAGTTGGCTCCATGCTGACAACAGACAGCTCTATGCAGGGCTTGAACCCATGAACTGGGCGGTGAGATCATGACCTGAGTCAAAGTCAGACACTAAGAACTGACTGGGCCACCAAGGTGCCCCTAAACCTCTCTCTTTTTTTTTTTTTTTAATGTTTGTTTATTCATTTTGAGGGAGAGTGTGAGCTGGGAGTGGGGCAGAGAGGGAGGGAGAGACAGAATCCCAAGTAGGCTCTAAGCTGAAAATCAAGAGTCAGACGTTTAACGACTGAGCCACTGCGGTGCCCCCTACATTAATCTTTTAAGAGCAACCTCACTGTACGACTCATCTTTGGGGACCAGAGGCAGAATAACACTTCCTACATGAAAACATTGGGACCCAATGTGTTCTCCCATGAAAGGATATTGAATACGAAAGCCTCGCTCTAACTCAACTCTGTATTTTACCCTCTTTTTGTTCTTTCTTCTTCTTCTTTTTTTTTTTTTAATGTTTTTGAGATTGAGAGAGACAAAGTGTGAGCAGGGGAGGGGCAGAGAGAGAGGGAGACACAGAATCTGAAACAGGCTCCAGGCTCTCAGCTGTCAGCACAGAGCTCAACACGGCTTGAACTCACAGATTGTGAAATCATGACCTGAGCCAAAGTCAGAAGCTTAACTGATGAGCCACCCAGGTGCCCCTACCTTCTATTTGTTCTAATTCCAAATAGTTTGGTATAATTAATGAGCACAGAGGCAATACTATAAAGTAAGCCAATTTATAAGACCACACTGTGCTTGGCCCTACTCATCCCTATTAGCCTCAGGAGCTCACCTGATAACTGGAAAAGCAGGCGAGTTTTCTCTAGAACTAGAAACCTGGACACAATTTGTGTTCTTTTGAAAGGTTTTCCAGAAATGATATTGCAGAGTTGGCTAGTTGGCCATTTTAGGGAGTGAGATTTGTCCTAAGAAATCCTTAAAATGATTTAGCAGGGAAGTGGAGTACTGCTTGCGTTAGTGATTCCCAAGGAAGCGTCTGGGCTTGTGCTACTGTCCCACTCTATTCCCCTGTAGAGTTTTTGGTTTCAGTGGTATGGGTGTTACTGGAATTTTTTTTTTTTAATTTATTTCTTGTTGAGAGACAGGATGAATGGGGGAGGGGCAGAGAGAGAAGAAGACACAGAATCCAAAGCAAGCTCCAGGCTCTGAGCTGTCAGCACAGAGCCTGACACGGGGCCCAAACCCATGTACTGTGAGATCATGACCTGAACCAAAGTCAGACGCTCAACCGACAGAGCCACCCAGGTGCTCTGGGTGTTATTGGAATTTAATGTGTTGGGGCTGTAGAGGCTTGTCATCTTGCCCTTGATAAGAAAGGAGTTTCTACCTAAAATGCAATGCATCTGGAGAATTGCTTCCAGCTTCTAGAGACTTAAAGACTGGAGCTTGGGAGGAGACTAGCAACCATGTGGGTGTAATAGTCTAGGCAAGCGTTGATAATTGCCGATAGGTAAGTCATGGCAGTTTGACTGGAGAGCTGTGCGTGAGATCGAGAGAGATTAGGAGGTAGAATCAATGGCCTGACACCTCAGTCCCTGTGATGNAGGGGGGGCGCCTGGATGGCTTAGTCAGTTAAGCATCCAACTTTCGCTTAGGTCATGATCTCGCGGTTCGTGGGTTCGAGCCCCACGTCGGTCTCTGTGCTGACTGCCAGCTCAGAGCCTGGAGCCTGTTTCAGAGTCTGTGTCTCCCTCTCTCTGACCCTCCCCTGCTCATGCTGTCTCTCTCTCTCTCTCTCTCCTAGAAATAAATAAAAATATTTTAAAAAAAAATGAAGTCTCTGGGTTACGGGCTGGGGTACAAAGCCAAGTCCTGAAATGGATAGGGGCAGGAGATAATAACCAGTTTGGGAAATGTTCCATTAGAGAGGCCCAGGAGCAATCCAAGGGTAAGTGCAGCATCAGAGGCTGCGTGTGTGGCTCTCAAACAGAAGAGAGTTGAGGACATTGAGACATCAATGGCCCTTCTCTGTCCTTAGAGACACCAGGTGGGGGGGAATGACCCACATACCCCTGCAACATCTCCAAATCTCAGGCACACACCTGGGTTGGGAGACTGAGAAAGACGAGGCTCCTCTTACCTTGTCACAGCAGTCTCATTTCAGAACGTAGGACTACGTACTTCACAAGATGTTCCTGTTGTGCATGTGCTTTAGGAACCAGAAAGCAAAGTGCACGGTGCTGCATTGGTATTAGTAATTAGGAGAGAAAGATATTCTAATAAAACTGTCCACCAGAGGCAACGTTGTGACTTCTGATGACTGCTGTCTCCTTGAATATTTTGGTAGATTCAGAAGAATGACACTGATCTTCCTAAAATCTTATGAATATGCATCTTATTCAGATTTTTATTTTTATATTTTATATATTTTATATTTATTTTTATTTTTATTTCTTATTTTAGTTTTTAAGTTTATTTTGAGGGAGAGAGAACATGCAAGAAGGGGAGGGGCAGAGAGAGATGGAGAGAGAGAATCCCAAGCAGACTCCGCACAGTCAGTGCAGAGCCCAACGCGGAGCTTGAAGTCACAAACCGTGAGATCATAACCTGAGCTGAAACCAAGAGTTGGTGCTTAACTGACTGAGCCACGTAGGCGCCCTCAGACATGCTCTGTTTTGGAGACAAAACATCCACTTGTGTGTCATTGGCGTTTCTTTGCTTTCCTCCCTGTCGCCATTTTAGCATTTGTGGCCTGCTGCACACCTCCCCAGGGAGACTTGAGGGTAGGGACCAGACCTGCAGTATCCTCAGGCAATCCCTGGTTCTTCCAGACCCTTCTATCATCTAGGCTCCCTGTTCTCTTCCCCCACCTGTCTCCCCATCTTTATCTGCTTATGGGTATCGCTAATTAACTGCAAAGATAAGATTCTTTAGTCCCTTTCCTTTTGCTGACAAAAAATTACAGAAATACATTGAAACGACTAAAAACTTAGTTTCCCAGGCTGTGTGACGGTGGTGGAAGGGCTGTGGCTTAGGAGACCTGAGCTGTGTGCTCACCTCTACGTGGTTGTGTGGCCTTAGCCAGCTATCTAGCACCATTTTGTTTCCTCATCCGGATCCCTGCCTCTTTTACTAAGGAGGATCGGCTAGGTGGCCTCTTCAAAAAGTACTTAAGGTATTTGATTACTTTGGCTTCATTTTCTGTGTCCACAAGCTACAGGGGCATTTAGAATGAGAACAGGAAGGTTTAGAATAAAGCCCATGGCCTCTTGACCACACATTTCTTCTAAGGGCTCCTGTACCAGTCTGTAGAGTGTAATGTCTCATTAAGGAGTGCTTCGCTTCAAGGAAGGGTGTTAGAAATGTCACAGATCCTTGTCTGGCCCTTTATTAGCTCCCCTGGGTTATTATAATTCTGAGAAGTAAGTAGAACTGTGAAGGAGAGTAACATAGCAGAAATGATAAAATGATGCTGCAGTTCTCAAAATGTGGCTCCGGTATCATCACCATCATCTCATCTGGGAACCTGTTAGAAATGCAGATTCTTGGGCCTGACTCTAAATCGACTGAAGCCGATACTGTGTGTAAGCAGTCTGTTTTATCAAGCCCTCCAGAAGATTCTGATGTGCTGGTTTGGGGACCTGCAGTAAAACAAGGCTATAGGATGGATTTCAGTTAATTACCTCAATAGGAGAACAAATAGGTTAACAGGTAAAAAAGCTCTCCCTTCCCTACTCCTGGCACTCCCCCCCGCCCAATGCTTCTAGACCATAGAAATGTTTGCACATTTGGGAAAATATCTTTTTTCCCCCACTAGTAATATAATTCAGACAAACCTAGGTATGAAACCAAACGCAAAAAAGTAGGTCAGGTGAACAAGAAAAGCCTTGCTTTGTGTTTCTTGCTTTTTGCTGAATCAAAGGATTGTCAATTACAACAATACAGGACTTGTCAATTGCTAAGGGCTGGTTGGTCAAAGGTGCATGTTAGGTGTAGACCATCCCTGGGGCAGAAGAAAGAGCATTTTGCTTTTTGAGTGAGCCCCATGGGGGGTTGAATCCTGGCTGTCGCTATCTGACTGGATAACCTCAGAGAGGTTACTTAATTTCTTTGGGCCTCAATTTCCTCACCTATAAAAACAGCACACATGCCTGTCAGGATGGTTGGGAGTCCATGAAAGCATTGAGCACACACCCAGTTCAGGATCTCACTTCCCCTGACTCAGCCCTTCCATGGATAATGTGTTCTTCACAAGGAGTGATCTTCATTAACCATTGGGGAATTTATGCCGGACACGTCATTACGTATTTTCCAGAGAATAGCACAAGCTGGGGTCAAAAATAACTGTGTTTTATGTTTGGAAGTATTTCGATCTGAGGTCTTGAAACCACAGAATATCATTTCATCCTGGTCCATTTTTTTTCACATTAAATATTCTGAGTCTACTTTTTATTTTGAGGGCTATTCACAGTTTAGTGGATATTCTCCGGTTGTGTTGAAGGAGCTAGTTCGAGAAAAGGCAGATTAATTGATATGAGATAATTGGTTTTTTATTTGCTGAAAGATTTTTGAAATTAACTCTATTGCTTACCTGCAAGTGATGTACAGGAATCATTTGTCCCAGACCAAAATGAAGAGCTAAAGCAAAGCAAAATGAAATTTAAGTATTTTGAGGATTCTGAAAATTGTCCTAAAAATGCCGTCAACCTCAAGAACGAGTTCTATTCCAGTAAACTATACTCCCCACACAAACAGGTTTGTCTCCCCATTCATTACTAAGGAATGAGTGAAGAGGGCTCCCCCTCTCCCGCCATAATTCCCAGCCAAGTCTTAGGAAGTACCCCGCGCGCACCAGCCTCCCCAACCTTAATCTTTTTAAATATAGACGTTCAGTGTTTTCCCTGAAATGAATGACCAGGGCCTGACATTGTGAAATGAAGGGCTCATTATGCTTGCCTCACTCTTTCCCTTTCTTTCTAGAGAGATTATGAATAACAATAGTGACTGGTTCCTATGACTTATTTTTTTAAATGTTTATTCATTTTCGAGAGAGACAAAGGCAGAGTCAGAGTGCAAGTGAGGGAGGAGCAGAGAGAGAGGGAGACACAGAACCTGAAGCAGGCTCCAGGCTCTGAGCTGTCAGTCATCACAGAGCCCGATGTGAGGCCTGAATCCATGAACTGTGAGATCACGACCTGAACCGAAGCCAGATGCTCAACTTACTGAGCCACTCAGGAGCCCTTGACATTCTTAAATAAGTATTTAAGTATTTTAAGTAATCTCTATACCCAACACAGGGTTCAAACTTATAACCCCAAGATTAAGAGTCATGTGCTCCTACTAGGAATTTATCCAAAGGATATAGGAGTGCTGATTCATAGGATGCACATGTACCCCAATGTGTATAGTAGCGCTACCAACAATAGCCAAATTATGGAAAGCCAAATGTCCATCAACTGATGCATGGATAAAGAAGATGTGGTTTATATATACAACAGAATACTACTTGGCAATGAAAACGAATGAAATCTTGTTATTTGCAGCAATGTGGATGGTACTGGAGGGTATTATGCCATACCCTCCAGAGGTCAGAGAAAGACAGATATCATTTTACTCTTGTGGAATTTGAAAAACTTAACAGAAGACTATGGGGGGGGGAAGGGAAAAAATAGTTACAGAGAGGGAGGGAAACCATAAGAGAGTCTTAAATACAGAGAACAAATTGAGAGTTGATGGGGGGTGGGAGGGGAAAATGGGTGATGGGCATTGAGGAAGGCACTTGTTGGGATGAGTAGTGGGTGTTGAATGTAAGTGATCACTCAACAGGAATTTACTCCCGAAGCCAAGAGCACACCGTATGCACTACATATTAGCTAACTTGACAGTAAATTGTGTGTGTGTGTATATATATATATATATATATATAAAGTCATATGCTCTACTGACTGAGCCAGCCAGGTGTCCCCTGTGACTTTAAAAAGGAGATTTAGGGTCCACTCCACCCTCCATTCTTACATCATTATCCAAAGCTGCTTTATATATGTATATATATATTTCCAGTTTTATTGGGAAATAATTAACAATTTTTTTGAGAGAGAGCGCACAGAAGCAGGGGTGGGGCAGAGGGAGAGGGCGAGAGAGAATCTTAAGCAGCCTTCACACCCAGTGTGGAACTCAATGTGGCTCTCCATCTCATGACCTCAAGATCATGACCTGAGCTGAAATCAGAAGTCACTTAACCAACTGAGGCACCCAGGTGCCCCAACAAATACCTTTCAATGGCAATGCTTTCTTCCTATTACAGCCATATTTCTCATGGTAGAGTCAAATCCTAGAATACTTTACAAATTGATTTTTTAGCTCGATATGTTGAAAGGGTCACTTTTAATTGTTTCCCCTATGAAAGGAAAAGTAATAGGACCGCGAGTGTTAATAGGGGCTAGAATGTGGAGAGTGACAGCTTAAATTCCTCCTGAACTTTAAGGTGCTCAGATTGATAACATCACCAACTGAAATTTGCAAAGCTTGTTTAAATTAGTACCATCAAAAATTAAGAAAATTGTTAAATTTATAACCTCTTGGGATTAAATAGCCATGGAACATTCTAGGGTATGGAGGGAACTGGCCCAGGGGAGATGGCCACTAGCTGATGCTTCAGAGGCCCTGTCCCCCACCTATAATAAATAGCTGAACACGATTCCTGCCCTTCCCCCTCCGCCAACTTGCAGGAAGTGAGCTGGGGCTGACTGGCATCTTACCCTCACTCTTCACCCACCAGCTCCCTCATGATTCCCATGACTTTCTGCTCTTTAAGAGCCTCTGGGGGCCCCTGGGTGGCTCAGTCGGTTAAGAGTCCGACTTCGGCTCAGGTCATGATCTCGTGGTTCATGGGTTCGAGCCCCGCGTCGGGCTCTGGCTGACGAGCTCAGAGCCTGGAGCCTGTTTCGGATTCTGTGTCTCCCTCTCTCTCTGACCCTCCCCTGCTCATGCGGTCTCTCTCTCAGAAATAAATAAAACATTTAAAAAAAAAAAAAAAGTGAGTCTCTGGCCACATCCCCTGTCTCTTCGAGGCTGCCTGGAGGGCTGTGGAGGGCTGTGAGGCGTGCCTGGATTTCCCATTCCACAGACACTCAGAGAAGTTAACTTGGCACAAGACTCTCACTTCAATCAGATGTGAATATAGTCTAAACACATAGATGAAACCAGAAGCCTCTCAGTGTTTAAGAATCTAGGTTTACACAGCACGAATTCGTGTCATTTTTAGGTAAACACCTCTTGGTGTCTTTTTTCTTCCTTGTGAAAGTTGGGCGGGATACCCTCCAGATCCATTCTTGGCCAAGGCTGGACTGTCCATAGCACTTTCGGATACAGTTGACCTATCTGATTCCCACAAAGTGACGATCCGGCAGTTGTCACGGTCTTCGTTTTACGGATGTGGAAGATGCCACTCAAGTAAGGGACCCATCCACGGTTCTGCAGACAGACAGAGAGATGCAGCCAGGAGATGGCATCTACCTCTCCTTCCTGCATCTTTCTGGGCAGATGGAGTAACACCCAGATAAAATAAAATACTCATTTAATTAAATGTTTATTCCGTGAAAGTATGTATAAAAACTTACAAATCTGAGAACTCAACTATACATGAAACAGGATGATGGGATATTCAGTTTTTAACAGATACGTACAGCATAGCTATGAACTCTTTTTCCCTTTCCCCTTCGGTCCTTACTTCTGGCTCCTGCTTAGCCCTCTCACACCATTCTGTTATTGGCCTAAGGAAAGATTCATGGACACACTTTACTGCTTTCGGGCCAATGTTGGAAATCTCAGGTGTTTAAAAAAAAAAAAGTGGAGACTAATATCAAAATCGTTTCCACCCCCCACAAACGGCAATTAGGTGTTTTTGTCCTGATTTTTCTTTGCCATTTTTGATGCTTCAATGAATGTTGCCAGTAAACTATTAGCATTAGCTTTTAAAGTCATGAAAGTTACAACACGCTTTGCTTACAACTTCCCCTCTTAAGATGCACGTTCCTGCGTCCTTTGTCCTGTGCGCATACACTGATCGGAAGCAGCTGGCTTGGTGTTATAACAAATTTAACACTGGCAACTGCGGGAATGGCATGTCATTCTCTGTTCAGAAAGACAATCTATTGCAACCAACAGTTTTGTCGGAAACTAAAACAGAGTTTTGTTACTCGCTCAGCTTTGAAAGAAGCCAGTAATTCGCTAAGACATGTGCATTAATTCACCTGTTTATAGCAAATGCCCACACGTTTTCTCTTAGAAACACACGCAACTCACAGCTTTGTCATGTTCTGTCCAAAAATTAAGATTGCCATCACATTATTACTTTTTCTCTTTTGTGTTCTGTTCAAGTAGATTTCTTAACTAATGATTTTTTTTCTTGACTGGACATAATCTCAAAGGATGCATTCTGAAATAAGACACCTGGAGAGTAAATACTAAGAGCGTTTTCTTGGGCTTAAAGTTTCCCCCACACCTTCTAGATTTTGCATAGTACAGAGCCCAGCTGCAGCTCTAAGAAGCGTGCTGTATTTTCTGACACTTTCTGAGAAGGAAGACTTCTTACCCAGGGAAATTCATAATTTTTAGCTTACCAAATTGCATTCTAGTTGTTGTGTTTTGTTAACGTACCCTTCATTGGTTCCGAGTTGGCTTTTAAATCACCTAAAACGTCTCAAAATCTATTTGAGTTTATAAGTACTACTGACCATTATCTTTCCAACATCCCCTGAATTAAAGTAAACATGTTCCAGGTTTATAATGCACAAAGCCTTTACGGAGGAAGGGCTGGGGTCGGGGTGGGTGGGGGCAGGGAGGACACGGGGCACAGGGACCTGGTTGTATCATGCCACGGAGAGCTACAGTTCTGAACTGGGGCAAGGGATAGGGGACAGTCTCTGTAAAAATGACAGTTTTTAAAAAGATGGGGTACATTCAGTCTAACAACACTGTTTCCTGTTCCTTTTTGATGGACGCTAACACTGGGTGGTCAGGTTCCGTTACTTCTGCGTCCCCACTGCCCAGGAGGATGGACCGCCCCTCGTCCAGGGCGAAAACGTCCGAGTTCTGGGTTTGGCAGGAATGTTTCACAACCTCATTGGGAGTCGAGAACGTTTTGTCACACAAGTTGCATTTGTAGGGTTTATTGGTTTGCACCAACATGTTGTCCATCTGACTCCCCTCCTCGAACGTGCAGAGCTCCAGCGTCTGTTTGTCCACCATGGTGTACGTGTCGATGCTCTGATTGAGGCACACGTGCCGGGCGGCCTGGTTGGCCCTGCAAAAACTCTTGTCACAAGTGCTGCATTTGAAAGGCTTCCCGGTGTGTATGTACATGTGCTCCCTCCAGTGGCTCTTCTGGATGAACTTGCGGCCGCAGATCGTGCACTCGTACTTGCGCCTCTTGACTTCCCGCTCTTGGTCCGCCTGCTCTAAGTTGTCAATGTCCGCGATGTCCGAGGGTGGGGGCGTCTCCGAGTGCTGCTGCCCGTCGATGATCGGAGAGTCAGAGATGTGCTGCAGCTCGCTGTCGCTTATCATCCCGGCCTCAGGCACGTCCAGGGCGTCCTTCCCCAGGTCGCCTGCGTTGCTGCAAAGCGACAGGGGCACGCGGCTTTCTCCCGGCTGGCTGGCTGGGAAAGGGACCCCGGTGTGGATCTGGAGGTGTTCCCGCAAACTGCTGCGGAGGGTGAAGCGCCGTCCGCACAGGTGGCAGGCGTAGTACTTGGGGAAGCTCCCGTTCCTCTTCATGATGCTCGGCTTGACGTGCGCTATGGTGAGGGACGCGGGCTGTTCGTCGGAGGAGGAGGCCTCCAGATTGGTCTCCTCCCCGGGGGCTGGGGGAGGCACGGGAGTGGAAACGAGTTCCGGAGACAGCGAGGTCTGCAGCGGGTCCGAGGGGGTCAGGTGTGTCCGATTCGCCTGGGCCAGGTTGGATGTCAGCTGGGAGAGCGGCGGGGCCTCGGACACCTGCTCCTGGCTCATCCTGGACGTCTGAGGCCGTGGCTCTCGCCCCAGCTTCTCGGGGGCCACAGCAATCTTGGTGGCTTGTCTCAGCTGATGATCTGCGATCTGAATGCCATACAAGGAAGAGGCCAGCGGGAAAACTTGGTCGGGATGAGAAAAGGCTCCTTGGCTGGCCAGGCTAGCTTCCTGGATCAGTGGGTAGGCGTGCAGGAACTTGATCCCCTGTTCCAACCGAACGGGATCAATCAGTTGAGGCGCCATCTTTCCAGTGTACATCAGATGCAGGAGATAGCTGAAAATATCTGGCTGTATGTCAGTTGGTTTCAAACGGACACACTCACTGAAAGAAATAAATGAACAATCTGTAAGGAAGTGGCAACTTGAGTCTCCAATGATAACATGAACTCTGGAGAAAAAAAGGGGGGGCACTTTTAAAGGCAAGTGAAACAAGAACATTCCCCATTTCTTAGTGTTAGTGTTTCGTGAAATGGAATATTCAAGGGGGATAACTGGTACCTATGTAATTTAATTATGTTAAGAACAGAGAGAAATACGATAAATATATTTTCAAGGACTGAGAGAGAAAAAGTTCATGTTAAAGAAATAGGACATCTTAACTCCTACCTAGACTCTTGAGAAAATTTTTCGTCTCATAATCTATGTACAATTCTATCCTATCACACTATATTTTTATGTAGAACTCTTGGAGATCTTTGGCTCAAAGTCTTAGGATCTTCTATTGATCCAGTGCCATCCAGAGCTCAGCGGGCGATCTTTTAAGGTAAAACAAGCAATCTACCCGATAAGA
>NW_027532015.1:1849621-1904460 GCF_008692635.1 Crocuta crocuta | reverse complement strand
CATTTGGGAAATGACGGGGTGGGGGGGGGTGGGGGAGGGCTGGACTAGAATGAACCAATGCCTGAGAGCAACACAATAAAAGTGGAAGGAAAAGAAAACCTAATTCGGTCGCTGCTCTGCAACTCCCTGGTCTATCTGCAGCATGAAGGTGGAAGAGATGGAGGAACGTTCTAGCTCTAATGGGGCCAGATCACCTTCCCAGTATTGCTAGACTGCATCAAAAAACCGTTCCAGGACAACTTACCAAATCGTCACCATCACCAGAATTACAACTGGGCTTTACAGGCAGTCTCTCATTAAATTGCCATTAATTCTCATTTTACAGACGAGGAACTAAGGCTCAAAGAGATTCCTACCTTGCTCAATATCACAGAGTGATTAGTAAGAGGGTCTAAGTAAATCTCAGTCTAATTCCAAACCCATAACACCAGAATTGTTTAGAGCATGAAAACAATCCTGTGTGGCATTTAAGGCAGATCTGATTATTCCCACTGGACACATCTGGAACCTGAGATCACAAAAAGTTAGGTGATTTATCTGAGACACCTAAAGCAGCTGGTGGTATTGCTGATTTTCTTACTTATACACACTAGTGTTTGCCTCATTCCAGAAATATCACTCTGATCAAGCAGCTAGAATCAAGTCCCAAAGAACTCTTCCTAAACCATCAGTAATGACAGAAATTCTAATGCATCATTAGAAAGCAATGATATAGGGGCACCTGGGTGGCTCAGTTGGTTAAGCATCCGGCTTCAGCTCAGTCCTGATCTCACGGTTTGTGGGTTCGAGCCCTGCGTCGTGCTCTGTGCTGACAGCTTGGAGCCTGAANTCTATACATAGATCTATATATTATGAGGTATGTGCTATCATTCACTGAGTGAATATATTCTACAGACAATATATACATTTTCAGTTTCAAAGACAGCTTCCTGAATGCCTTTAGAATTTATAATCTTTTTTTTTTTTAAGTAGATTTCAAGTCCATCATGGAGCTCGAACTCATGACCCTGAGATCAAGACCTGAGTGAGGTCAAGAGTCAGACACTTAACCAACGAAGCCACCTCAGCGCCTTCATCATTTTTTATTATACCACTTACTATTATAACTTTTTGTCTCCTTTAGGTGTTTATCTTATTAACAAATATGTTCCAATATGCTAAAATAATGACAGTATACCATGCTCTTCCAAAGTTAGCATTGTATTCTATTTTTTTAAAAAGTGACTTTAGTGGTGATTTGTGACAGACCAGATTTGAGTAATTGCTGTTTTGCTATCAATGTGCATATATTTCTAGATGACTGCGTACAACAGTCCTGTGAAAAACATCTGACTACAAAGTATGAAGAGTCAAAGAATAAAAGCTGGCAACACTCTGACAGCAGAAAGAACAGAGCTTATGTGATTCTATTTTTTAAAAAGACACACAGATCACTCATCTTCCTTTGGAGTCTTTTTTACAGTCCTTTATTTATCCTCCTTTCAATAGGAATGCAAATGCAGGCGGTCCTCGCTTTAAGCACAGGGCAACTGCCCACAATACTACGCATATACACTAGGATGCGTATACACTAGGGTGCGTATACACTAGGATACGTATACACTACGATGCGTGTATACACTAGGATGCGTATACTAGGGTGCGTTTAGGTGCTCTAGGGAAGTTCAATATTCAGAATAAAGCTTCAGGGATCATGTGTGGGGAAGAATACTGTAATAATGTAAACAGTCACCCCCAAAATTGAGAACTGTGAAACCACAGGCCTTTAGAGTACAAAGTACTCCCAGAAGACTACAGAGCACCTTTCTTCCGCCAGGATGGAATGTTCCTCCAGGCAGAAGGAAGGGACCCAGTGGCTTTCCAAAAAGAAAAGGGAAGGGCAGAAATCCAAAGGAGAGCAGCATTTGTGAGCGGGGACTACGAAGCATGGCCTCTTTCTGTCAACATTTTGTTGTAAGTTCTAGAATTTTCCCTCATTTGTTACTGTACAGGCTGTGTCCTCTGTCTACTGCCACCAAGAGTGGTGAACTCAGCAGAGCTCTGGTTTTAAAGAGCTGTGAGCAGTCTCTGAAGGCAGAGGAGGAACGGGGCTGGGAGACTGAGCCCGGCCGGGGCGGCGGGGGGGCTCCAAGGTGGCCTGGCGGTGCTGCTGGGAAGGCTCCGGGGAGAGGCAGGCGCAGAGTCTCTGGGGGTTCACGCGGCACCCAGGGCCCAGGCATCCCAGAAAGCAATTCTCTTCATTTCTTGATCTTAATTTTTTTTTTCTTAAAGCAGAAGTACACATGCACACATATATACATGGAGACCCTTAAAAAAAAGTTATTTGAAAAAGCTCCTTAGGTCACATTGCAGCAATCTCCACCCTTGACTGCTTTCTCTTCCGGGCAGCTGACCTCTCGACTTGCTACGGGCCAGACTTCGGTCATTTCCAAGTCCTTCTGGAAGGACCTAGCTCTCCACAAGATAATTACACCTACATGGTTTGATTGGCAGCTGTCTGCTCGAGGCAACACTTTTACGGGAAAAACATAGTTTTAGCACAGCTACAAGCCCTTCACGCAAACTTTCACAGCAATTCAGTTTTCGTTTTCCTTTGCCAGAAGATCCAAGTAAAAGATGGGCTTAATGAACTTGGGAAATAACAGAATTTTAAGTAATGTCCGACCTCATCAGGAGGTTGTGCTTAGCAAAACCTGCCTCTGCGGTTTTACTTTTGGGAGCTCCGTGTCTGCAGTCCTGCAGGATTTCAAACTTCCCGCTTAGAGGAATGCACCCGAGACAGAGATAGCTAGGGCTACTACAGGCATTAAGACATGCTTGAGCCAAGTGTGCAAAAAACTATTCTCAGTCCACCTTTTGGTAGTCTGGTCACTGCCTTGCAAAAAATGCCCTGGTTTAAAAGCCTGCCTCTGGCCTTCATGCAGTATTTGCTTTGTCTCAATGAGAAATGGCACGTGCCTCCTCCGGGCAACAACACTTGATTGCTTACACTTGGGGCTCCTATCCACACAGACACTACATTTCCGTGTGACAAAAGCATCTAATTGATCTACATTTAAGTTTCTTGCATCTATTCAAAACTCATTAAGTTGTATTCTTTTACTCCCCCAAATGAAAATCTTCCCCCTTTCAAAGACAATTTAATTCATTGTGTGGTGACTTCTAAGTGCACATTAGTTATGAAGTCTCCGACAATGCATTCAAAGGGAACATCCTTAGTGTCGCAAGATAAAGCAACCTCTGCTTGCCATTATTTCTATTATTCTCCCATTCTGCTCCTCCAGACATTTAACAAGTGGCTATTATGTACAAATACTGGACCTATACACTGGGGCTTTCAGATTTGTAAAACCCAGTTGCTGCTCTCAAGAAACTTACAAAAGAGGACGGGAGAGAAATACACAAAGAACAACACAGGGAAAATGCAGGATCTTGTAATAAAGTGCTATGAGATGTGAAAAAGGAAAGAGGTGGCCTTTGATCACTTTGGGGAGGGGTCATGGAAGAGGTGATGGGGAGGGGCTGGGCTGAGGGAGTGGCCCGGTGGGAGGGGTGGTCCCAAGGGGGCTCGTGGCCAGGGAGGCAGAGGTCAGGCTGCCAGCCTGAGGGGCCTTGAAAGAGAACGAGGAATCTGTGTGCTGTTTTGATGCGCGATGGGGACCCTGCAGGTTTGTGATCAAAGGAGTAACACCATGGAGATTTCTGATCCAAGGCATCTTACAGTCAAAGGACTGTTCAGAAATATTAATCTCACAGTTGTGGAAAATGATTAGGAAATGGAAGGAAGAGAGAAGGGGAAGGAACAGACTAATGCAGAATGGGGCGGGGGGGTGAGGGAAACATGGCTTGAGGGCCCAGAGGATCAGGTTTCGGAGCGATTTGAAGAAGGGGTCCCTTAGAGATAAACAGGGAGGTCAGGGAAGGACTCGGGAAGGCCTAATTCCACTTTAGACCCGCTGATAACTCAATTCAGCTCATGAGTGGCCAGCCTCGTGGCCTTGGGAAGCAGAGTTCTGGAAGACACAGAGAAAGGTCAAGGCCAGAGCTGTAAACTGGTGGTTTCCAGCAGAGGCAAAACCCAGGAGCACTAGCAGCTCCCCTGAGGGGGGTGTATATGGAAAGAAGCACAGAGGGACCAGACCAAAACTCAGCGCAGCTCCCAGACCTGAGAGGGCGGAAAACGGGACATTCTGCCTTATCTGAGCACAGAGGACGACCCTCAGAGAGGAAGAAAACAGTAGGCTGCAAATGCTGCAGAGGGCAAGGGCACCGGAGGCTGAGAGAAGAGCCATGGTTGTGACGAAGAGGTGACCTTTGCGAAATGATTTCGGTAGAGATGGAGGAGACAGGGCAGTGGCCACGGGCAGGAGGGGTGAGGGGCGCGCGAGCCGGGCTGTGGCTCGCCCTCGGAACATTTCCGGAATGAAATCAAGGAGAGGCTGCCCGGTGAGTCAGGTAGACAGCACCACTGAGTGTCAGGGGGACGGGGATCCTTTGGGGACTCAAGCGTGGGGAGAGAGAGAGCGCACACACACGGTGAAAAGCACAGAACCGGAAAGGAAGAGGCGGCAGGATCTGGGGGCGAGGGGGTCGGAGGAAGGTCACCGTTCCTGGGACACCCGGGGTCCTCTTCTCCAAGGCAGGAGAGATGGGAAGGAAAAACAACCAACCAAGAGCTATGGATTTTAAGAGGTTTTAAGAAAGAAAAGAAGGCAACTGGGGGATTCATGCCCTCCAGCCTCCCATTAGACTGGCAGACCAGGATGAAAACTCAGAAAGACCCGGAGGGAAGACTGGGGGGTGGGGTGGGAGGACCCGAGGAGCAGAAGAAAGGATCCAGGAGGCCGCTGTCCATCCTGCAGTGCAGGGGACACCCGGCTGGGGTCCTGGCAGCAGGGCGCTGCTGGGGGCTCAAAGGCCAGGGATTCTCGAGCGCTGCTGAAAGCAGGAGTAACCAAGATGAGCGAGGGCTAAGTGAGGCCACGAGGGAAACCTGGGAGCCCAGAGCCTAGGATTCCGGGGAGCGGAGGTGAGACCCATGGTCCGGATGGGCAAAGAGCAGGTGCGGAGGGAAAGAGGGCCGTGGAAGTTCAGCGCCGACAGTCATTAGATTATTATCAACCACGTTAGTTACCTGGTCTGATGGACAAACAACATCTTAAAGTAATTGGAGAATGAAGCAAGAACTGATTTGTGTGCCTTGAAGTACACATCGCCGATGGCAACCGTGCAGTCACACAGGAAACCAAACTCTCGCTGAGCGTTTAACTGTTGCAGGAGAATAAGTCCATGGTTGGCCAAATCCATTTTTTTAAAAATCTGCAAAGCAAACAATTTTTTTTTTAAGAAAGGTGATTCACAAGTAAGTATGTGTCCTTTATAAGTCAACCGACAGTAACGATCACAGCGAACGTGTCATGCTAACGAGGTTACGTAAACTCACTCTTCACAGCAGCCTGCTGAAGGAAGTCTGTCTTCACTCTCAGCTTACAGATGGTGGCACTGACAGTGAATTGGGGGATTACGTGATCTGCCCAGGTTTACCCAGGCGGTTGGCGGACGGGCCAGGAAGTGGACTCGGTTGTCTGCTCTTGGGACAGCAAACCCCCAGATCGGTTAGTCTTTTAGTTTAAGATTCCAGATGCATATTTTAATGACCTATCTGACTGTCAAATCTTCCATAGAGACCAATAAATTAAGGTGCCAGGGTGGGGCCGCAGCAGGGTGCAGTGAAGATCTCACCAAGCTGGGTCAGTTTTCCAGCTCCTACTGGCGGGCATGGCCGCCGCTCACAGGGACAAAACTACTCTCTTGGACGTCTGCGCTAAGGCAGGAGGGAGGATGTTGCTCTTCTCCTTTTTTTGTGAAGGAGGAATTGGGCCTTGAGAGGTGTACATAATTTGCCCAGGCCACCTAGCTACAAGGTAGGGGAGCCAAAATTAAATCTGTGTGTTCTGACTCCAAATTCTAAGCTCTTCCTTCCTCACACTTCACCCTAGCCAACCAGTTGGCCTGAATCTGTCTCCAGCAGGGGAAGGGCATCTGCAGGAGACGGCTCATCAGATCCGCAGACTGCTCCTTTCCCACAAGGTATTTATAACAGCCCACTACACACAGATCAGCAACAAACCTAACAGGAGCCTCGATGCTACAAAGAGCGAATGCTTTCTCTCTAAGACTGTGACTAAGGCAAGGATGCCTACTCTCACTTATGAACATAGTACTGGAAGTTCTAGCTAGTGTAATGAAAGGAAGAATGGAAATCAAAGACAGACACACACACACACAAGAATGAAAACTGTCCTGTTTCCAGATGATGTTGTTAGGTAGAAAAAAAATCCCAAGGAATCTACAAAAGACTCCTAGAACTAATAAATGAGTTTGGCAACACCACAGACAGGCTATAAGATAAACACATAAAAGTATTATAATTCTGTACACTAACTTTGAACTTGTGACCACTGAAATTAGAAATATAATACCATTTACAATCACTCAAAAAATTGAAATACATATGTGTTGATCTAACAAAACATGTATAGGACTAACAGAACATGTATGTTGAAAACTATAAAATGCTGAAGGAAAAAAATTAAAGCATAGCTAACAAAGTGGGAAGATGTACTGTATTTACAGCTAGGAAGACTCAGCATAGTAAGAACATACATTTTTCTCGTTAGTACATAGGTTTGACACAATTCATATCAAAATTCTAACAAGATTTTTTTGCAGCTATAGATAGGGGTATTGTAAAAGGTAGAATGTAAAGCCAAAGAAACCAGAATAGGCTAAAATAATTTTTTAAAAAGAATAATGAATTGGGGCGAGTCAGTCGGATTTCAAGATGCATCAAATAGTGACAGTATCCAAGACCGTGTGGTATTGTCAAAGGGCTAAACGTACAGACCAATGAGACGGAATGAGCACCCAGCAGTGGCGCCACATGAATACATACAATGGATTGTTGACAAATGCACAAAACCAACTCAGCAGAGGAATAATCTTTTCAACAAATGGCGGAGACCAACTGGACAAAGACCAAAAAAAAAAATGGGAGAAAAATCTTAGGAATCTAGGGTTAGGTACAGGGTTTTTATACCTAACCCCAAAAGTATACTGCATAAAAGGAGAAACTAAGTTGGATTTCATTAAAATTAAAAATGTTTGGTCTGCCAAAGGTCCTGTTAAAGGACGATGAAAGGCAAGCTAAAGACCAGGAGAAAAATATTTGAAAACCTTTGCAAACCTCTTGAAAAAGGACAGGTAGAGGGAGAATATACAAAGAATTCTCAAAACCCAACAGGAAAAAAAAATCTATTCAGAAAACAGGCAAACAGGCTCGAAGAGACATTTCATCAAAGAGGATATGCGAATGGTAAATAAACACATGCATGAAAAGATGGTCAACATCATTAGCGATTAAGGAAATGCAGATCAAAACCACAATGAGATTTTATTATATACCTAATAAAACAGCCAAAATAAAAAAAAAAGGCAACACCAAATGCTGACAAGGATGTCAAGGAAGCGGACTGTTCAAACACTGCCGGTGAGAATGTAAAATGCTGTAGCCACTCCAGAAAAGAGTGGTTTCTTAGAGAAACTCAATATGTAACTACCATCTTAACCAGCAATTATGCTCATGGACATTTATCCCAGAGAATGAAAACTGAAGGTTCACACCAAAACCCACACATGGATATCCACAACCGCTTTACTCCTAACAGTCAAAAGCTAGAAAAGACCCAGATGTCCCTCAGCGCACGAAGGGTTAAGCAATGTGGTATGCCCACACCACCGGAAACAACACAGCCAGCAAGGAGAAATGAACTATGATACATACAAGGTGGGTGAATTATGCAGAGTGGAAAGAGCCTGTCCCAAAAGGTCACATACTGCATGGTTCTCGGTGTTTAACGTTCTCGAAGATCATAGGAACAGAGAACCGGTTAGGAACAGAGGGTGAGGGGAGCATGAGGGAATGGGTTTGGCTCTAGCAGGGCAAAGTGAAGGATCCCTTCGATAGGAATGTTCTGGAGCCCAACTGTACAGCATCAGCACCCAGGCTGTGGAACTGCAGTTTAACAAGTAGCTTCCCTTAGAGGAAACTCGGTGAAGGGCTTGCGGGGATCTGTGTTATTGCAACTGCATGTCTATTTCTAGTTCCTTAAAAATAAAAAGTAAAAAAAAAAAAAAAAAAAAAAAAAAAAAAAAAAAAGATAAACCCACCACATACTGATTAATTAGCCAGATTTTTAAAAAAAGCATAAGTATGATGTTTAAACTATGATGTTTAATTCTGTAGAATTGGGAAAGCTAGTTTGGAGAATACATTATCAATTGGCTTAAAAAAAAAACCCAAAATACTGACCATGACAATTCTTACTCAGCTGGTCCGATCCCCCCCACCCTCCTTCCTGTTCCAGAGACGATCTGGCAGATTCAGAAATTAAGAAGTGTTACCTAAAAGGAACGAATGAAACGGATTAATACCGTAAGAGACCAATCGGGTCACAAAGCAAGGATGGTGGATGTCAAATCTTGCGTTTTCTACCAAGAGTTACATCCAAATATGAAAGGTAGGAGGTGCACTTAGGTCTGCAGCGGTTTGGGTACCCATACCTGCACCGTAGGCTCAATTATACATCCAAACCTGTGGGAAGGATCAGGACCTTAGTTCCCCAATATTTCCTGTGCCTGTCAGAGAAGGGGAAAGCACTGAGATTAGGAAGGGGACACAGAAATGAGGCCTGGGGTTCCTGAGGAAAACAAGAGACGGTGCCAGGTTGCAGGGTAGCAGGGATTACAAAGAAGCATCACTCTACCCTGACCTCCACCGGGATAGAACTTTAGAAGCTTGTCTTCAACGCTGTTCTCTGAAAAGTGCCAGAATACTTTCTTTTCCATCTTACCGATCTGCCTTTCTCTGCAAAAAAGTATAATATACCTGAAAGAGCAAACTGCGATGAGCTGCTATTTCATGTGTTCTGTCTCTGATCGTGGTTCCCTACGTATTTAGGTGGTACCTTCAGGTGTCATTTCATGGACAGACAGCAGCTGCAAGTGTGAGAACACATTATTATTTATTTCTTGATGAGCGGCTATTATTTATGGAGTGTTTCCTTGACCATTCATTTCCATATGCTATTCATTTAATTTCACACTAAGGTATCTGAGGTATTGCTATGCGTATTCTATATATGAGGAAACAGGCTGAGAGGTTAGCTAATTTGCCCTTGATTATGGAATCAGTGAGTGCCAAGAAGTGAGATTTAAATAGGGTCATTTGCTTTGTTAGGATGTGCTATGTGCCAGTAGAAATCTTATTTTTTAATAACGATATAAAAATTTTTTATAAAAACTGTTTAATTATTAAAAATTTTTTTTTAATGTTTTATTTATTTTTGAGAGAAGAGAGAGAGGCAGCGTGAGCGGGAGGGGGGGCGGTGCTCAGAGAGAGAGGGAAACACAGAATCCGAAGCAGGCTCCGGTCTNAGATTTAAATAGGGTCATTTGCTTTGTTAGGATGTGCTATGTGCCAGTAGAAATCTTATTTTTTAATAACATGATATAAAAATTTTTTATAAAAACTGTTTAATTATTAAAAAAAATTTTTTAATGTTTTATTTATTTTTGAGAGAAGAGAGAGAGGCAGCGTGAGCGGGAGGGGGGGCGGTGCTCAGAGAGAGAGGGAAACACAGAATCCGAAGCAGGCTCCGGTCTCAGCTGCCAGCACAGAGCCCGACACAGGCTCGAACCCATGAATGGTGAGATCATAACCTGAGCCGAAGCCAGACGCTCAACCAACTGAGCCACCCAGGAGCCCCTATTTATTTATTTTTTGAAGAGCAACCCAAGGAGAGAGAGAATCCCATGGGGCTTGAACTACGAACAGTGAGATCATGATCTGAGCTGAAACCAAGAGTCGGATGCTTCACCGACTGAACCACCCAGCCTCCCCTCAGAAATATTATTTTTATTGCTGCTTTTAAGTATATATACTTGTTACGAGAAATTCAAATATCATGGACACACAGTAGCAAGCTGTCTATCCACCCTCCTCTGCCAGTTTCTCCCCACTCTGGCAACGCTGGTTATTATTACCACTTTTTCAAGAATCTTTGCCAAATCTACTCTCATTTTCCTACCTTGTATGGATTTAGTGATGAGGGGAAGTGTATTTTTATGTTCATTGATCATTTACATTTCCTCCTGTATTCTCTTCATGAGTTCTGCCTGTTTTTCAGTCAGGTTGTTTGTCTTTTCCTTATTGATCTGTAAAACCCTTTGTAATACAATAAAAATAAGCCCTTTACCACAGGTCACTAGTGTTTTTCTCACTTTCTTTTAATTTTGTTTTATAGAGATTTTTTACATATAATTTTACATTTTACTGTCATCACACTTGCCAATATTTGATAGGACTTCGAAGTTTTTGTTCTTACATTAATGGATATATTTCCTCTCCTTCGACAAAGCAAAAGGTAGGGGTTCTCATTCCACAAACAGACTAACAGAAGTATTTTTTTTCAGACCATAGGAACGAAGCCATGAGAAAATTATGAGATGTTTTTTTAAAAGATGAGATCTTTTTTAAAGGGAGTCTACCAGTTATTTCAGGATCTCAATTTAGAGATTTCCTATTCAATCTAGAATAGGAAGCAAACTGAACGTGTCTTTTATAGATAGAGGGAGGAACACGTGTTCAGGGCTCTCAGGGATGTGAAGAAAACCACATGAGAGGAGGGAAAATGGAAAGAATGTTCAAAATTCACACAGGGAAGACAAAACTGTGTAAATTTTTAAAAATCTTACTTTAGAGACCTAAGAAACCTTTCTCAGAGTCTGAGGATATGGAGTGGGGGGTGCCCCAGCCTGGATTCCACCATCTCAGGCCTTCCCCCCTCTCCCCCTCGCCCAGCACGGTCTTCTTCTGAAGTCTTCTTTCCTCATCACGGCCCCTTCAGAGCCATTCCCGTGCAGCCTGTGCTGTGTAGGGAATCTTCATGGGGGGTGGGGGGCACTGCTCGAGGTCACACATTCCCCCTTGTTGGAAATGGATGTCTGCTCTTCCCNCTGAAATGGCTCAGCAAGGTCACAGAGGACCTCTGCTCCCCAGCCCCAGAGACTGAGCTTACTCGACCTCTTTGCGGCATTGAATACCCTTCCTCCTGCTCCATAAATACTGTCTTGGGCTCTGAGGCCACTGTGCTCTGGTTTTCTCTCACCTCTGCCTGTTCTATTTTAATCTCCACCAAAGATTCTTCTTTTGCTGATGCCCCCTGCCTACTCATTCTGTGGACTCTCTGTGCAGGTCCAACCCACTTCCACCGGGCCATCCCACATGACCCCCTCGATTCAGAATGGGCAGGACAACTCAAGTCCCCCTTCCCCTCACCCTCATTTCCCCCAAAGGACAACAAAAGCCACGGACACAAACCTGTTCCTTCTGTACCTCCAGCTTAGCGCATGTCACCAGCATCCATTCTTTGACCAAGCCAGGGATCTCCACTCGCCTTGCAGGGCCCCACTTCCCCCTTTCCTCAGTCAGTCCCCCAGGGCCTACCGACTATAACTCCTTATCCCACCACCATGCCTTAAGCTCTGCCTCCCTGCTCATCTCTTGTTTCCAGCTCTTGTCCTTGAATCCATTCACAGGGAGTAGCCAGAATGATCTTTCCAAAGGGCAAATCTGATGTTACTAACCAGCTTCAAATCCTCCTGTGATTCCCTACTGCCTTTAGGATGAAACCCAAATTCTTGAGCATAGCCTACCCGGCCCTGCATGACCCAACCCCTGCTTAACTCTGCACAACATACTCTCATGCTAATCAAAACTAATGGTTTCCAGACTTTCAGAAGTCACAGACCTACTAAAAACCAACCAAGCAAGCTCAAAACTAGGGGTCCAACAGCATCAGTCCCTATTTATTTTGCAAGAAAAGTCATAAAAAATTTACAGACTCTGTAGGATGGGGGACTTTTTTTTTTAAGTTTTATTATTATTACGATTATTTTTTAGAGAGAGAGTGAGCATGCAAGTGGGGAGACGAGCAGAGAGAGAGAGAGAATATCCCAAGCAGGCTCCAGACTCAGTGCAGAGCCCGAAGTGGGGCTCAATCTGATGACTGTGAGATCACGACCTGAGCCGAAATCAAGAGTCGGATGCTCAACTGACTTCCCGTAGAATGGGGTGCCCTGTAGGATTGGGGGCTTCTAAATATAAATGGGTAGAAAGGACATAAGGTCAGAGTACTTTTCCAAAGGAAGGGTTGTTGGCACTATATTCATTTTATAGAATAAATTTTCTAATGCAAAAAAAAAATTACAACATGAAATGTTATTTTATGACCTTAAGTTGTGCCTGGTTGTTTTCTTGATATAAGATTATCCATTTGATGATCTTTATGAAGGGATCAAGTACCCATCTTGTTCTGAAATTCAAGCATCACCAAAAGCCCAGTTTCATCTGAGTATGTTTATGAAAATGGAGACAAAATGATGTTATTTTCCTCACTTTGGAAGTGCTGGATGAACTGAGATAAGCTGAAGAAGGGCATTTTTCTTTATAAGCAGAAGGTCCAGAAGCCCAGGCCATCCTTGGGCTCCTAGCAGCCTGCAGCACTCCCTGCAGAGAAGCCTCACTCTCCAAGCTGGTTCAGCCCCTGATTTCTATTTGCACTGTCAGAAAAGGAGGCCTGTTTGAAGGGGACCTTTGAACCTCTCTGCCAGACCTTCCAATAGGGCATTTTGCAGGGTGCGTGATTGGATGGCCACACTGCAGAGCTAACGAAATGTTGAGGGGGGATTGGTGAAGAAGCAGGTGAGGAGAGACCTTCCCATGGTCTAGAAGAGATAAGACAGACTGCGTGGTGGTCATGAGGATGAAGTGAGAGGGGCAGGGTTTGAAAGGTAGTTAGAAGATAAAAACCCAACAGAACTGGTTGGTGGATTAGATGGAGGAGGGTGGGGGAAATTGAGGTGTCCAAGATAACTCCTAGATTTCTGGCTCGTGTGACTGGAGAGATCGTGGGGATTCCCATTAGGAGAGGGAAGACAGGCAAAAAGACAGCTTTATGGGGAAGATCCTGAGGGTTACGTTCAGAGGCGCTGGGACCGAGATACTTTTGAGATGACCAAGTAGAGGTGTGGGGTACACTTTGGTTATATTGGTCTGGAGCTCTGAAGTCCCCGCTGTGATTTAGGTCTGAGAGTCTTTGGAGAAGCTGGGTGTATCTGACTCCAAAAGTCACAACATTAAATCATTGCATGATAGTTCAGAGAGGTTATAACGGCAAACAAGTCAACTGAGCCCTGTCCTCTGGGTGTAAATATTACACGTTTTCCTCTGTACTACCTGGCTCCACATATCAGTCATGAAAGTTCTTATTAATTCTAGACACACAGGGCAGACATGAAATCTGACATGAAACTGAAGACCTATATAAAGCCCTCAACCATTTAACATCATAAATGGAACGTAAAAAACAAAAAAAACCTAAACCAAATTAAAAAAAAAATCATTTGTCTTTCTTGAATCAGAATAGTGAGCAGAAAGGCACTGAACAAAAGTGGAGACGGAGAGGGGAGACAATTCTTAAAAGTGGGTTTTCGTAGAATGTCTTCTTCATGCATGTATGCGTGTACAAAGTTTTCTTTTCCTACAGCAAATTCAGAGGCTGTGAGGCACACGTGGAAATAAGTAAAAAAACACGTGCCAGAACTAAAGATAAATGACCGTTTATATTATTTAATGCCTCACCACTGTTTCCCAAACTGATAATGGGATATTTCCTAGATGTCAAGTGCTTTCAGCTCCCAGCACGCAGCAAAAGGGGTGCTGATCCATCTGGAAGTTACACATCTTCTGAAGCAGCTGAATGGGACAAATATCATCACATTATATTTCCACAACCCAAGTTCCTCCTACATTTTCCGTATAAGAAGAGGAGACCGAAACAACTTTTGGGAACTGATGACTCACTTTTTGAAGATAATAGCTCTCCTAAGATACTAAATATCACTTAGACTACCCATTTCAAGGGCACTAAAAGGGTCCTCTGAAGTCTTTAATTTTATTTAAGTAAAGCATAAGTGAATACTGGAATGCACAGGGCACATCAGTAACAGAAAAAGCACTACCCAAGTAAGATTGATTCTTTCAAGTAGTTCAGACCACTTACCACGATGGAAAAACTGTTTTTTCAATTAGTATTATTAATAATTAATATTTAGGGCCTATAAAGTAAACCTGAATGGGACTAGTCATTTGAATTTAATGTTTTTAAATTGTATCTCAAAGCTAGGAAATGTGTTTTATTTACTTGTGGTGACAGGTTGGTGTATTTTTCTTAACATTTCTTTGGTCAGGCCTCCTCAAGGGTCATTAGAAAAAGGTGGGGCATAAACTAATCAATGGCTTGTATTTTGACTTTGAAAAGCATTGAATTTGTAAGAGATTGCCAACCGATGCTGACATTAACACTGGAATTAGTTTTTAATTTCTAAGTAAAGGTCAGAAGTAGGTAGTTCCGGGATAGGCTGTATCAAGGAGCCACAGTCAGAGATTTGTGGCTAATAAAGAGTTGATATTGGGGCGCCTGGGTGGCTCAGTCGGTTAAGCATCTGATTTCGGCTCAGGTCATGATCTCATGGTTCGTGGGTTCGAGCCCTGCGTCGGGCTCTGTGCTGACAGCCTCCTCAGAGCCTGGAGCCTGTTTCAGATTCTATCTCCCTCTCTCTCTGACCCTCCCCTGCTCACGCTGTCTCTCTCTCTCTCTCAGAAATAAAACATTAAAAAAAATAAAAAAAGAGTTGATATTAAAGTGATAATTCTTAAGGCATTATGCTGTAATCAACTCTAAGGAAACCTACATATGCCCACATAGCAGTATTGAAAACTAATCTAATTTGCAATTTTTAAAAATCTCTTTAATAGAAGACAACTGGTTCTGTATTTACTCTGCCTCTCCACTTTGTTGTGATATATTTTCCAGCTGAGTATCAAAGAAAATCCAACCTCACCCACATATGTAGTTGGAAAAAGAAATATTTTAATAGCTTTTCTAGGTAATTGTGGACATTTTTCTTTGATACTACACCAAAACTTGACAAGTCATAGTTTCTTCAAGTTTAGCGGTATGATCTAAAAAGACATGGGGGTGCCTGGGTGGCTCAGTCGGTTGAGCGTCCGACTTTAGCTCAGGTCATGATCTCATAGTTTATCGGTTCGAGCCCCACATCGGGCTCTGTGCTGACAGCTAGCTCGGAGCCTGGAGCCTGTCTTCGGATTCTGTGACTCCTTTTCTCTCTGACCCTCCCCTGCTCACATTGTCTCTATCTCTCTCTCAAAGATAATAAATAAAACATTAAAAAAATGTTAAAAAAATAAAAATAAAAAGACATGATGAATGAAAATGTCCTACTGTTTTTACAGGAAAACTCATTGCTCTGTCTTGCACTTTGAACACATCTTTTACCTATGCGTGGTTTTTAACATCATCCATTGGT
Source organism: Crocuta crocuta (assembly GCF_008692635.1). Classification (NCBI taxonomy): domain Eukaryota; kingdom Metazoa; phylum Chordata; class Mammalia; order Carnivora; family Hyaenidae; genus Crocuta; species Crocuta crocuta. The sequence continues at coordinate 1,888,950 of NW_027532015.1, read as the reverse complement.
CACTGGAAAATTTCAGCTCGTTGAGTTAAGCAGTAGATCTTTCCAATGTTGACACATTTTGTCAACAGCTAAAAAGGCCACTAACATCTTAACACTATTATGAAAGTTGTTTTCACCTCATGGAACCCTGAGGGGGTCCTGGAGATTCACAAGGGTCTGTAGAGCACACTTAGACAGCCCCTGTTCAGAAATCACTTTGGGGCTCAGAGAATCTAAGCATTTAGGTGGACATGGTGCAGAACGATGTACTTTGAAACTATTCTCAGATGATTCTTACAGTTCATCCTTGCTTAGTGCAGAACTTAGGCGTGTACACAACTTAATGGAACTATACCTCTTGTAAAGTAAAACCTCTTCTAAAGTAAAAGGAACCATTTCATAAGTAGTCAGATACATAAAAATGCTTTATAAATTCCTGTCTTTGTACACTGCTTTCTTGAAGTGAGAAAGTCATGTGATGTGTACCTCATCCATGTGAACCGGGAATTATGTGCATGAGTGTAAATACCAGCCCCTAACTTGGCCTTCATAACAGAAAAAAAAAAGTCCTAAAATATCTTGGACTGCCAACTCCCGGTAAATATTCTGTGGCTACCTGACTCCCTCTCTTAACGGCATCTTGGCATTGTAAAACACTAGCTCTTACTTGCTATTGATTCAAAGTCATGTTTTAACTATTTAAATTTAATTTGCTAATAAAAATATAAGTTAACTTCGGCATAAAAAAGGCTTAGAAAATGTTCTCGGTAAAATGCTTCAAATGTTTACAATTTTTTTTCCTTCAGGAAAGTGAAAATTCTCAATTCCCTTTTGGGTTTTCAGAGTTATGCTTTGCGATCAGAAGGAATCAGGAAAAGGGATACATTCCCGTTTCTGCCATGTGCATTTTGAAATTTATGGTAAAGTCTCCCGCAGTCCAGCAGTTCTTCCTTTACAGCGACTGGCTGGAACCACGCTACCTGCTCAGGGTTTCAAAGCTGACTTCAGGGAAAGGTCAGGGACGAAGCACCGAGACAGGTAAGAGACGGCAGAAGAGTCGCCAAGCGCAAAGCTGATCCCAAGCCAATGGCACATACGAGCCTTAGAGGCCCCCTTCACTTTCCACCTCCGTGTCAGGAATTCTCAAGCTGGGGAAAGCGTATCCCCGTACACAGGGACACGCAGTGTTTACAAGCTGCATCTTCTTAAAAGGTTAAGGTGAATCGAATTTTGTATTTTAAATAATTTTTATATTAAAGAGGTATGGATCTTGGAGGACAGTGCAAAGTCCATATTAACCTTTAAAACCCTAAAAAAAATGTTTATTCACTTTTGAGACACAGAGAGACAGAGTGCGTGCAGGGGAGGGGCAGAGAGAGAGAGGGAGACACAACCTGAAGCAGGCTCCAGGCTCTGAGCTGTCAGCACAGAGCCCATCCAGGGACTCACACTCACCACCTGTGAGATCATGACCTGAGTCCAAGTCAGCCGCTCCTCTGACTGAGCCACCCAGGGGCCCCCATATTAATCTTTAAGATAAAAAAGAAACTGTCATCGTGGACCTAATACATGCTTAGTGTTTCCTCTGCTGCTGGTGTATTTCAGCGGAAGTTTGCAGAGCACCATTTATTTACACCCTCTTTGAGAGAAGCTTTAAAACCGGCAAGTGGTTGGAGTCTACAGTACAACAAAGCCGTAGGGGTGGTTTATCTGTCACCCTTTAATGGTCTCCACTACTATTTGTGGCACTTAATGCCACTGGTATAAAGTCGTACTTTGAGATCTTAACCATGGTGTCAATAACAGGTCCATTCTTTGGCTGGAAAATAAACTTCTACAAACCACAAATTTATTAAGTGAGAAATGCCCAGTTTGAAGGAATGCGGTATTGGGACGTTTTTCTTAAAACTTTGCTTTTAACAGTTTGAAAATACCTCGGCTATACAGTCTGTTATTTAATAACAGCTTGTTATTTTAAAATGCAAAATAAAAATCTACTCGAGCAATTAATGTTGCTTGAAAATGTCTTAATTCTGATTTCTGATTCCCGCGCTCCGTCAGGGTCTACACAGATGGTCTGTCCTAAAAAGGACAGGGCAGCCCATTTAGGGTAACCCAGAGCACCCCGGAGCTCTGCGTGAGACCGGGAGCTCCCAATTCTGACCTTTTTAATGCTTTACTGAAACAACAAGTTATGAAAATGAATAGAATGGAAACACGACGTGGGGCCATGTATTTGATGAAGAGCAAAAGAACAAGGCAGCCGGTGGGGGCGGGGCGTGTGTGCGGTTATTTCCCTAAGGCACAATTAGGAGTTCAGCCGTCCCAAGTTCTCGCAGTCAAAGGCCAAGCAAAAACTATTTGCATTTTCATCCGGCCCAATCACTTTCTCGCCTGCTCTGCTCCCCTAGCTTTCCAATTGCCCCCTTTCCCCACCAGCTTAAAAGCGACAAAAACCTTACTTCCTAAGCACCGATGCATGATCAGGTCTCCTTGCAGCCTGTTATAAAATCAATGGTCTGGGGGTTCCGCTACACAGGCAAAACGCCTCGGGCCCGGGAAGCAGCCTCCGCGCCCCCAAACTCCCCTTCTCNCCCTCATACCCCAGGGCCTGAGGGGAGGGGAAGGGAGGGGCGACGCACTCCGGCCGCGCCGCACGTCCTCCGCTCCCCTCGGTCCTGCGTGCGCGCGCGCGCTCTCCCCAAGTCCCGCGGAGTTTAACACAATGCCGACGCCTACGCCGTGCGCACCGCCCCGGCTGGCGCAACAGCTCCGGCGCCGGNCGAGGCGTCGGAAGGATTACGCACCTGACGGGCCCGCCTCTCAGGGCTCCAGCGCGGGACGCTCACCGGCCGCCGCCGTTCGGGACGCACTTCGCGGTGGCGGCGAGAAGGGAGGGACCGGCAACGGGGAACGGAACGCGAATCGCCCCCCTCCCCTTCCTCCCTCCCTCCCTCCGATCCGCCGCCCGCCCTCTCGGCTTCCGTCCCCTCCCCCTCCCTCAAAGCCCCGGATGGAGCCGCCGCCGACTCGCCGCCGCCTGGCTCCGGGGGATGGTTTTGTCAGGCGGCCAGAGCCCCGGCGCCAGGCGCAGCCGCCACCGCCCCCGCGAGGCGCCCCTGCCCTCGCTTCCCAGAACTGGGTCCCCGTGTGGTCCGGGCCCTCCGCCTGCCTTCACCCGGAGCCCCGGGACGGGGGTCATTCGTCTTCTTTGTTGCCACCGTTGGTGCCGGAACCGTTTGCGAGCTCCGGTGGCCCCCGCCCCCCCCTCCGCCTTCCCGGAGCCCGGGCCGGGGGCGGCACGTGGGCACCGGCCCCGGGAGGTGNAGCCGCCTCCCCTCCCCCCGCCCGCCTCCGCCTCCTGCTGCTCTGCCGCCGCCGCCGCCGCCGCCTGCAGCACTAACTATACTGCCGCTCCCACCCAGGCTCCGCTCTGCTCCAGCCAAACTTCTGCAAACCATGTGCAGCCGAGGCGAGGAAACTTCCCTCCACCTATTGGGGCTGGAGGCTTGAGTCACCAGCCCCGTGTTTACATAAAGTGTTTAGGTAGGACAATTCTGGAGATGCTCGGGGAAGGGATGCAGAACTGCGCCGATCCTTCTTGCAAGCTTCTGCTTGACGTCTCTTGGCCAGTACCTTTGCCCCTTTATCTCCGGTGTAGCAGAAGTTTTCATCTTAAGACTTGAAAAGGAGTGGACTTGAGAACCAGGGAGAAACCTGTAAACCACTAATAACCTTTCTTTCCCCAGTGGAGGTGAAAAGTCCTACCAAAGTGGATCTGTTTGTGGTGTGCATAGAGGTAGACCCGGAGGGTGTGAGGTCAGTCGTTTCTGTTAGAATGAGTTTGATGCTTATTTCAGTAATTGTGTTTCATGAAGTGTTGGTCCAAGATCAGTTTGCAGAGCATTTTTGTTACTTAAGAACAGTTTACTTTCTTGTTAAGTTTTGATCTCGGGTACTGTTAGAGTGGATTTAGAGTTGGCCATTCTGTTAATTTGGAGGTCCTGAAACAGGTTTTAACGTTTCAGGGTTTGTTTTTGTTGCCATTTTTGTTAGAATTTTATTTATATCTTTGGAAGTAACACTTAATTTTCTGAGGACTGGGTTTAATTTCTGTATTTTACATGTCTAGGCTTTTGAAGACTTGAGAATACGCCTTGATTATGAAGGAACTGAAGGCAGCAGTTTCCAGGATACTCTGGTTTGAAGCCTTGCAGTTTGGTTATAAGCTCCTTTATTTGATGTCGAACCCGTTTTGGTTTACAGAGCCAGACCGTAGCACAGTGCTCTGGCACATAGTTCCCAAAATGTTTAAGGCAAGCTTAATATCTTAAGACAGTTTATTTAATATACAGAAGTGTCCCCCTCCCCTAAAAATCTGAGTTTGATTTAGTAATCCAGTTATACCCAGGGCTACCGATGACTAGTTCCTTCTTTGAAGACAAAATAAGCAGCTGTGTAACTTTAGTGGTCCAAAAGTGAATAATAGATTTCATACATACCTGCCTTGAACTTTCTTGTTCTTTGATCAGCTAGATAAATGACTTGAGTGGTTAAATGTCTGCCTGCAAAACCAAATTCTGACCCTGATATAAGTATTTCTGGTGCACTGACACATCAAAGTTGGCTTTCAGAATTGGCACTCCGGATTCCTGGGATTGGCTCTGCAGTGGAGATTTGTTTCATCTTATTGGGAAACTAAAGTGATTCTGATTGGTAGAGAGTCAGAGTTAGAGATCTCTGGGTTCTTAATTCTTTTAGACTTTGACTGAACTTCCAAGTTTATGGGCTGATGGAATACTTACAATGGAGAATGAACTGACTTAAGGGAAACTGAAGGAAAAAGTGGGCAAAACTGATGCTGAAGTTTTAGTTTAACCATTGTGTCTAGAGTAATTGGCCTTGAGTCTCAAAGTAATTCCTTATTCTTTTTTTTTTTTTTAATGTTTATTTCTGAGAGAGACAGAGACAGTGTGAGCAGGGGAGGGTCAGAGAGAGAGGGAGACACAGAATCTGAAACAGGCTCCAGGCTCTGAGCTAGCTGTCAGCACAGAGCCCAACGCTGGGCTCGAACCCACGAACCGTGAAATCCTGACCTGAGCTGAAGTTGGACGCTTAACCGATTTAGCCACCCAGGCACCCAGGAATTGCTTATTCTTTTTTTTTTTTTAAACATTTTTTTAAAAATATTATTTATTTATTTCTAGGAGAGAGAGAGACAGCATGAGCAGGGGAGGGTCAGAGAGAGAGGGAGTCACAGACTGAAACAGGCTCCAGGCTCTGAGCTGGCAGTCAGCACAGAGCCCGACGCGGGGCTCGAACCCACAAACTGCGAGATCATGACCCAAGCGAAAGTCGGACGCTTAACCGACTAAGCCACCCAAGCGCCCCAGGAATTGCTTATTCTTAAGACCAGTGAATAGTTCCCAGTACTGTACTCTTAGGTGGTTGTATAGAAATAAACCAGGGTTATTCCTGAAACTCTCAGTCTCCTTCCTAGAGGAAGTACTGTCAAGAGCATCCTCTGTCTTCTCTTCAGGAGCTGCTGATCTGGACTTTAGAAACGGCCTGATTTGCTGCCAGTTCTCTCAAGCCATACGCATGTATACTTGAATTTTGCCAACTGTGATAATTATTTTGATTTTTAGTTTTCATCATAAAGTAATAGCATTTTAAGGAATGCCGTGCAAATTATATCTGCTTTCTCTAACTTTGCTGAAGTAGAAACATTTAGGTGGATACATAGGCAAAGGTTGGGGAGAAAATAGTCCTTGCAAAGAAGGACTAATTGTGTATATCAGGACTGGGGTAAGGAGTGCTGTCAGTCTGGTTGTGGGAGAGCCACAAATGCCCTGAGTGGTAAGACAAATAAGAAGTTAAATCATATGTTTAGTGCTTATGTACTGATTTATTTTGGTATTTTGAAAATAAATTTAGTAAATTAGGAGTTCAAAAATAGTTTCACACATTTTACTTCAAAGAAAATCACAGTGTAAGCAGATAATCTAAGTGGATTCATCAAAAGTGAGTTATGCATAAATATTCTACAGTCCTGTGCTGCTGAAAGTTTTCATGTGTGTTATGTTGAAATACAACCAGAAAAATATGCACTTGCTTTTGTTCTGAAGAGGATAATTCCAGCGAGACCTGGACAGTGGGCAGAAAGCGATTTCATAGTGCTACCTTTTATTTTTTGTTTGGCAAAAATTTGTTGACTATGCATGCTCAAGTGGAAGATGGAATTTCCTTTTAATGCTGATAATGAAAGTAATAGAGGAAATAATAGATGTGGGTTGATCCCAAAGCAGCTTTTTCACTACATAATTTTATGAAGGATATCCTCCTGGGTAACCTTGAATTAGGAAAATGACATGCTTTTACATGCTATTAAGCCTACCACAACTTCTGTATTTTAGAACATGTAAGTCAGAAAAGATGTATTTTGAGAGTGTCTTGTATTTTGTCGATTTGGTTATAAAGTTTGTAGGAAATCTATAGTTGTTATTGAAACCATATTCCCTCAAAGATTCCCGATACTTTAGGGATTTTTTGTTTCGCTATTAGTGTTGGCTTTTGGGTTTCTTTCTTTCTTTTTTTTCTTTTAGAGAATGTTCAAGCGGAGGAAGGGCAGAGAGAGGAGGACAGAGGATCTGAGGTGGGCTCTGTGCTGACAGCAGTGAGCCAGATGTGGGGCTCAGACTCACGAACCAAACCGGGAGATAATGACCTGAGCCAAAGTTAGAGGCCTGACAGCCACTCCGGTGCCCCTGGCTTTTGGGTTTCAAACCTTTTTGATTATAGTTCTAAGATACACCTACAATTCAGTGCTGCTTGGTACCCACACGTATGTAAAATTTAAACGGTCCTCAGGAAATACTACTTGGTATTTTGAGTTATGTAATCCATTCTAACTTTTTTAAAAAAGTGATTGTGGTGGTTTAAATTGATTTCATCAGTCACCAGTGAATCTAAGTCTACTTTTTGAAAACCCCGGTAGTTTTCTTGCTGTTACAAATTACCCCAAAATTCATGGCTTAAAACAATAAACACTTGCTTATCTCATCCGGCTTCTGTGGGTCAGGAATCTGGACTTGGTGGTTCTGGGTCAGGGTTTTTCAAGATGTTGACTGGGCTAAAGGATTTGCTTTCACGGTGGCTCTACTGGCAGGTTAATGCTGGCACTTGGTGGGTCTCAGTTCTCCCAACAGACTGCTTGAGTGTCCTCACAACATGGTAGTTTGTTCCCCTCAGGGCGAGGTAGCCAAGCTGGAGCCAGGAGGAAGCCACACCACTGCCACATGCTAGTAGTTAAAATCACTTAAGTCCAGCCTACAGGCAAGGGCGGAGGAATTAAGCTCTATGTCTTGAAGGGAAGAGTATTGAAGAATTTATGACATATTTTAATAACTAACACAGTTCTGTATTTTTCCTGTTGATGGGTGAATTAGGATTGAATTTGCTGAAGTCAATCTGTAAGTAATTATCTTAGTTAATTAAGTCAGTTTTTTCTCGAGGGCATCTAGTGTGAAGCCCTCAATCTTAAATTTGAGAAGGGAGGCTCAGAGAAGTTAAGTAATTAACCAGCCCAAGGCAATTCAGTTTAGGAAAACTAAACCGATTTTTCTTTGATTTTTGTTATGAATAATCTGTGTGCTCATTGAGAAAACTGGCTAGCGATTTTTTAAAAATCTGAAGAAGTTATAGTATAGGACTGTTTCCTAGTCTCCTAGTTTGCAATCTTCTATATAATAGTAATACTTTCAACCTATTTGGCCTACAGATAATGCTTGATATCTTTACGAATTTGCAGACTTCTCATACCAGCACCCCCTCCCACTGAGTTTTAGAGGAAGCGAATGTACTTATCAAATGAATTCAAACTTTTATTTACTGTTAGCTCCAGATGCTGTCTATATACAGATTGAGATTGTGCTGTGTGACTATTCCAAGCAGCACGTTTCTAGGACCTAAAAGATGTTACAAAAAAAGAAAGTCAGGGTTTGAGTTTTCTGCTGTGAAATTGTCATGGACACTTAAGATCTAGAAAGGTTATTCTAAGACTGGTTTTGGTTTTGTGGTACAAAGAGCAGAGACCCTGACATTGGTAGTTTGAGTGAAACTGGGATAAATTTCTAAGGCTTTCCTTGATTTTGTTTCTGTTAAATCCTGTAGACTCGGGGCACCTGGGTGGCTCAGTCGGTTAAGCATCTGACTTGGGCTTCAGTCATGATCTCCTGCTTGGGGAGTTTGAGCCCCGCATTAGGCTCTGTGCTAATGGCTCAGAGCCTGGAACCTACTTCAGGTTCTGTCTCTCCCTCTCTCTCTGACCCTCGCTTGCTCATGCGCGCTCTCTCTCTCAAAAATAAACATTGAAAAAAATTCTTTTAGTAAAATCCAGTAGACTTCCTGAGTAATGGATTGGGGATACAGTAAATTATCTTACACCTTTGCTATTGCAGAATTGATAATGGCTACTTTGCTCTTAACCTGTTTTCCAGTTTTTCTTAACATCAGGACTTCTGACAGTTGCTGTTCTGCCCTAAACCGTGTACTTACATGGTTGCTTTGATTGCTTTTCTTGTTGTCTACCTATATCTTGTTATCTCCCATCCCCACTGTAAGTTCTTTACAGGGACTTCCTTTTCTGTATATTGCTGGTGCTCAAATGCTTGCAGAATTTGTAATTGAAGGTAATTTTTCCCACTAGAACTGAATAAAAAAAATGTTTATAGAAAGCCTGTGGGTATAGGTGGGAGGTGCTGGTGGTGTATATGTTAATAACTGTCTATGTTCTTTTTTTTTTTAATTTTTTTTAATGTTTTATTTATTTCTAGGAGAGAGAGACAGCGTGAGCAGGGGAGGGTCAGAGAGAGAGGGAGTCACAGACTGAAATAGGCTCCAGGCTCTGAGCTGGCAGTCAGCACAGAGCCCGATGCGGGGCTCGAACCCACGAACCGCGAGATCATGACCTAAGTGAAAGTTGGACGATCAACCGACTAAGCCACCCAGGCGCCCCAATAACTGTCTATGTTCTTAAGGTGCTCACAGTCCAGTGGGTGAGGACAATCATATACTTAATATACAGTTTGTTCTACACTACACATGTTCAAAGTGCAATGGTATAGTATAAATGAAATTGGTATTTAAACTGAATCTTGGGGTGCCTGGGTGGCTCAGTTGAGGGTCCCACTCCAGCTCAGGTCGCGAACTCATGGTTTGTGAGTTCGAACCCTGCTTCGGGCTCTGTGCTGATGACAGCTCAGAGCCTGGAGCCTGTCAGATTCTCTGTCTCCCTCTTTCTCGGCCTTTCTGTTTGTGCTCAGTCTCTGTCTCTCAAAAATAGGTGTTAAAACAACAACCATGTTGAAGGGTGAGTAGATGTTTGAAAAATGGACTTAGTTTTGTGACATGTTTGGTGGTTGTACGTTTCTCAGCTTTACTTCTTCATTATGCATCTACCCTGAATTGTTTTGTTGTTGAGTTGCCATCATGAACTGGTAAGTTGTTTTTTCTGTGACCTGCATGTTCTTATATTATTTTTCTAGAAGTGTGCTGTCCAGTTAAGCAGCTACTGGCCACATGTGGCTCTGTAAATTAATGTCACACTAGTCACATAGGGGCAGAGGCTACCATATTGGACAGCACAGATACAGAGCATTTCTATTGTTGTGGAAAGTTCTGTTGGATCATGCTGCTCTGGAGAGTCATGTTTTGCTCATCTGCACATTTCTGTGTTACCTGTAATGTATTGACTTAGGAATGGAATGAGGAAACTTAATAGCTTTCTGGCACCATTGGAAGAGACAGAGTGGTTGGTATTTATGAACAGAGGGGAGAGAGTGTAGGCTATTAAGTGGTGAAGTCAAGTCTAGGTTGGTATCGTGCTCTGTACCTTAAAGTTTGGCTTTGGGCCCATTCCTTTATTTCTGAGCATCAGTTTTTTGTTTCACTCAAATAGGGATAATAGTAATTATGTCCTAGGTTTGTCTAAGTATAAGAAGGGGGCTTAGCACAATACCTCAGTATAAGATCATTACTGTATTTTTGAAATAAGCACTGATTAAAGCAATTTTTAAGTAATTTTTCTCCTTTGGTGTACAGTTGTGTGAACTTCACATAGATGAGTGTCTGTGTAACCACCACCACAGTTAGGGTACAGGTCAGGTCTGCCCCTTTCAGACAGCTCTGTCCTGCTGTCCTTTGTGTGTGGGGCCTCCCTCCCACCCGTACCTTCCTTGGCAGCCTCAGATTTGTTCTCCATCATCAGTTTTGCATGTTCTATAAACGGCGTCCTATCCTATGTAGCCTTTTGAGGCCAGCTTCTTTCACTCAGCCAAGTTGGGTGAAGGATTCATCCAAATTGAACGTATACCAGTAGTCACAACTCAGTTTTTAAGACATTTAGTGAAATTTGGAAATACTTCTTAAAAAACATGTGAGTCTGAATTTTTGCTGATAGAATTGTATAGAATTGACTTGGGATTTTTAGGTTTGAAAGTGAAACTAGGGGCGCCTGGGTGGCTCAGTCGGTTAAGTGTCCGACTTTGGCTCAGGTCATGATCTCACAGTTCGTGGGTTCCAGCCCCACGTTGGGCTCTGTGCTGACAGCTAGCTCAGAGCCTGGAGCCTGTTTCAGATTCTGTGTCTCCCTCTCTCTCTCTGACCCTCCCCTGCTCATGCTGTCTCTCTCTCTTAAAAATAAATAAAACATTTTTTTTTTTTTAAGAAAAAAAAACCAGTGATGAAATTTATAGGGAAAAACTACTTCCTCTGATAACAATTGTGTGTCTGTGCACGATACTGGCTTTTCTTTATGAAAATGATTGATCATTGGTAGGGGAGATTCCTGTTTTTAGTAGTTGATCCGTATTAAAGACCTCAAAGGGTGGCAGTAGAGTCCTTTGAAAGAGTTGTCTAAACATTCGTATCTCAACTGTGGTCTGAAGATGGGTAGCCAGCTGGCTGCTGCGCCCAGGAATTTCATGGCCTTGCACTGGAAGTCCGGCTGCTGCAGGAACCCCTGCAGTGAAAGGGCCCCATAAAATTCCAGTTGATCATAAAATTCCAGTTGATCATATTTCATTAGGAACCACAGGACAAGTATTCAAACTACTCTTCCTCGCCATCAGAGCGCTTTGAGTCAGTCTTTAAGGTAACCAGAACCCAGACCACGTGAGGCTTTTTAATTTTTTAAAAAATTTTTTAACATTTCTTTATTATTAAGAAACAGAGAAAGAGCATGAGCAGGGGAGGGGCAGAGAGAGGGAGACACAGAATCTGAAACAGGCTCCAGGCTCTGTCAGCACAGAGCCCAGTGTGGGGCTTGAATCTACAAACTGCTAGATCATGACCTGAGCTGAAGTGGGTGCTTAACCAACTGAGCCACCCAGTCGCCCCTACATGAGGCTTTTTAGATTGAGATCAATATTCTGAATTTAAAGATTAGCACCTGGTGGCTTGGATTTGACTGGAATTGCATCATTTTTTGGTAGTTTGTTGCCCTCTGTAAGTCTTCATGTGAGGAGTTCAAAAGGCAGTCTAGTCCGTATTTTTATATCTGCAATATTCAGTTGTTGTGGTAAGCAAGTTTCCAAGACTCGTGTGGAAGCCAAACTAAAGTCAAGTTTATACTTAACAGAATCTCTAGTTTTGGGTTTGTCAGTTCAAATCGTAATCTCTAAATCTCACATACATTTTAGGTTCTATGTTTCATATTGTGCAGAATGAGTGAAAAAATGTGGGCTTTAAAAAATCCTGCTTTGTTAAACCTCTGAGGAGAGCTTCCTTGAGGAAAGGGAATTTGGAAAGTTACCTTAAATCTTCCTTAAAGAAGTGGCAATTCAGAACCAATGGAGAGAATTGAAAGTTAATGGATTGGCATTGGAAGTATTTGGAAAACCTTCCTCCTCTTCCACGACCTCACAGCACGGGCCACACACACACTGTAAGGCAGGGCTCAGAAGAGCGGGAGGGGATTGGGATGGGGGTGGGGTGGGGAGAGAACTGAGTCACCTGGAGACTGATTAGGATACTGAATAGAGCAAGAGGGTGCTAGTGAATTCCTGAAAATCTGTATCAATAAATTGAGGAAAAGCAGATAAAAAGTATCTTAGTGGTTCTCCGAGCTTAGTGAGCATGGGAATCTCTTGGAGAGTTGTAGAAAACATTTTAGTTGCAGCCTCAAATTCTGACTGCAAAACCCAGGAGTATGTATAAAAAATCGTGGACACCCAGGTGTTTGCTGCTGCAGCTGGTCTGAGCATCACACTTTAGAAAAAACTGCTGTAAGTGGTAGAGAGACCAGGGAATACTTAAGAAAAACTAGGGGAGTAGGTTCTGACAACTTAAATCATAAAAAAAAAAAAAAACTAGGGGAGTATGATTAAGTTTTGTCAAAAAAAGATTTCTAATACTAGCAACAATATATTGATTTTATATGTAAGAACATTCCTGCCTCTGACTGCTCTGGTTATCTGAGGAGGCACCCAGAATGCGTATTGGCAGCTGCCCGGTACACGGAAAATGTGTACAGTTTAAAAGCTTTTTGGGGCTTGTGTTGAAGAGCCAGCTCGCTTGCAACAGTGGAATTACTACCCTATATTTACTTGAAGCACTTCATGCATTTAGGTGAAGGATTTACTATCCTCTGCCTTTAAGAATCTCCTGATGTTTCTTAACTGGATTCAAAGGGGGTCCTAGTGAGTTGCTTCAGTCTCCATTTAATCTCAGAATCCTATGGGGATGTTCACTCAGATGGATTGTAGGAACAGTAGACTCTTGGCTTCACATATGTTAATTCCATTAATCCTCCTAGCAACTCTATGAGGTAATGGTACTACCCATTTTACAGATGAAAAAACCTGAGACCCAGAGAGGTTTAGTGACTGGCCCAAGGAGATACAGCTAGCAGTGATACAACTAGCAGGGGGCGGTGAAGAATTCAAATCCAGGTTCTTAACCACTGTGACCTCATGAGTGATAGAAATGTGATACCACTTTGAAGAATCCTCCCAGGGCCACTGGTGAATGTATTTAACTTTAGGCTCTTTAGTCTTCTGGTAGGATTTCTTGGTCATTTTGTTTTTACAGAAATTGTGATCTGGAAAAACTTTCTTCTGTTACACCGAAGATAATTTTTAAAACTTTTCTAGTACTACAAGTTGAAGCTTTTAGCATAAACTTAAGTAATTGAAAAATGTAATTTCTGATGAATCATAAAAACTGATATTAAAAAATCTGTATTGGTCTTTAATGTATCTAGTGGAATGTAATACCATGAGTTGGTGTCTACCATGATTGAAGTAAACAATTCAAATTTAACACTGTTCTTTTTTTCTTGAAAAACCTAACATTTTCCCCACAAAATGTTTATGTAATAAATTTTTATGTTTAAAGGTCTGATTGTCTTTTTGTTCTTTGCAGCATATTTGGATATAAGTTGATGTTGAGATTTTGTCACGACCACGAGACACCAAATGTTTGTTTTGTTGTTAAAATTGTTATAATTAACACATTGCTGACCCAAACAGTAAATAGTACATATTGTTAATTGAAGTAGAACTTTATTGGAAATGCCCCTCTTAATGCGGGGGGGTGGGGGGAAGGATTATATGGTCCCTATTAAATTAGGAAGCTTTGTTGGCCAATATTTCAAATTGTCTTCTTGTTGGTTTCCCAGAGATTTTTAAAATGTGTTTATAGGTTTTTAAATCCAGTAGATGGAACTGAGATTCAAGATGGGTGAGAAATGTCTTCCTTACAGTGTGAGAAGGGACGATGGGAAAGAATAGGCTTGATACATTGACTGCAGGTGTGCACAGGCACAGCAGGCTTATGTGAGTGCTTACATAGAACTTAAGGACCTAGAAAGCTGTTCTTGAACTATCCGTGTCCACCTGTTCCTTGGGAAGCCTTGGGATACAGGTACCTACCAGACTGCTGCTCAAGAACTCTTGCAGTGAACTGAGAATGGGCCAGGATGTTTACCTTTGCACTGCTCCCACAGGTAAGTGTGTAAAACACCAGCAGTATGTTTATTCTCCTGGTGAAACACTGTAGCAGTTAAGTTGCAAAATAAGTGTCTCAATTTAGAACAGTTATCCTGTGTTCCTGGATATAAACTGAACAGCAGGTTATGAACTGGGCAGTTCCACTCCTTTGCAGGTGGGTTTTTCCCATGAATAGGCTATAGTATGTAAATACATTTTTTTAACTTTCCTCTAGCTTGCTATTGTAAGATTACACTATATAATACATGTAGAAAAAAATGTGTAAACTGACTTATTGGTAAAGCTTTTGGTCAACAGGCCAAAAATAAAGTTTTTGGGGAGTCAAAAGTTAATACAGATTTTTCAACTGTGTGGCAGACTTAACCATTTTTCAAGGGTCAACTGTAAAATGTATGAAAAAACCCAGAAAATTTAAATTCATTGTTGGGGGAAGCCTTGTGGGGCAAGGGGGGGGATTATGCATAGAAATGAAGATAAAAAGGACCGGGGTAAAAATGTTTATCAGGGCGCTTGGGTGGCTTAGTCGGTTAAGTGTCTGACTTTGGCTCAGGTCATGACTTCACGGTTTGGTTTGTGAGTTCAAGCCTCACATCAGGTTCTCTGCTGTGGACACAGAGCCCGCTTTGTATCCTCTGTCCCTCTTCTCTCTGGCTCTGCCCTGCTTGTGCGCTCTCAAAAATAATTACATTAAAAAAAATGTTTATCGGAAGGAGGGGGTAGATGGGCATGGAGGAGGGCACTTGTGGGGATGAGCACTGGGTGTTATATGGAAACCAACTTGACAATAAACTATTTGTAAAAAAAAATAAAAATAAAAAACATAAAAGTGTTTATCAGCTCAAGATGGTAAGCACATAAATGTCAAGTTCTTTGTTCTTGGCATTTTTTCATTTCCCGAAAGTACGGGTGAAGTGAAATGTGTGCGTGGGAGGAGTATTCTGACTAGGGGGTGACAGGAGGGACGGGATGGGCAATATTGGTCAATGAAAGGAGAAATGCCCCTGAGCAGCTATCCTGAAATCATGTCCTCCAAAGTAGGTATAGAAAATTCCATTTCTGTTATCGCAAACCTGTATTTGATGGATTGACTCCCAACACTCCAGAGTTGCTGTACGGTTCTCAGGGCTGGGACTGGGGTCTCCTGGAGACAGGTGGTGGGTAGTGTCCAAAGTCTAAGCCTTTTGGCTTTAATAAGTATCTTTGCCGAGCTTTCCTAGGTGCTCAGCTTTCCACAGTTCTTTAAAAATCTCTTCCTTTCAGATTCTCAGTTAAAGACCCAAACGCCAAATTCGTCATAATTTTTATTCAAGCAGCAATACATTCGGGAGCTAAAAAAGATCATTGCAACTTTTTGATTTAAAAAAATTAAATACCTATTAAATAAGAGATTCCCCCATCAATGAGCATTTATTTTTGATTGTAGAACTTTAGTATCTCTTGCACTGATACTTTTCTCTGGCCATCACTTGATCAGAAAAAATACTCGTCCCAGCTCAAACATTACCTTAGGGTGATAAAAAATGAGATTTCTTAATTCCATGGCAAATCATTTGTCAAAACTAAAATGACATTCCAAGATTGTGTTTAATGAAATTCTGGAGTCTTTCCTATGTGGCTATCTGCAGATCTGAGGCAAAGGACCTATACATTTGCAGCTAGAACATTCTCTAACTGCCGTCTTAGGAGGTCTTTAAAAATGAAACTTCTCCAAAAATCACACTTGGTGCATCCGCAATATTGCCATAGCCACCTGAAACTTGCCTGATTCCAAATAAACTCGGTAATTAGAACAAAGCCATGTTCTTCCCCAGTATCATTTTCTATGTCAAATTATCTTTGTTTTCGTTTTAATTTTTTTAGATTTTTAATTTTTATTTTTCAAAGTAATCTACACCCGACATTAGGGTCACACCCACAACCCTGAGATTTGAGTTGAAGGCTCCAGCAACTGAGTTAGCTTATTTTCATTTTAAAAAATACTTACCTCGATGGTGATGAGGATGACGATCATCCACTCCAGGCGGAGTGTTCTCTTCTCAGTCAGGTGATTCCGCATTAGATCTGTTAGCTCCATGCAGTGCTGAAGCTTTTCATTCATGACCTGCATTAGAAAAATCTTAGAAGTACCCTGCCTGTATTTCTATTTCAACAAGTCTAAGGAAATGTCACATTTCAAAATCCCAAAGGTCTGAAATAGGTACACCGAATTCATCTCTCGACTCCTGATCCTCCGTCCTCTCACATCAGGGTGGCCTGCCTCTTGTGAATCCATCTAGAGATGTTCTGTAATGCACAGATTTAACTGCAAGAAGCACTCTGCACATCCAAGCTCTTACATCCTTAGGATTTTGATGGAAGATGTAAGAACAAACACAATGATCACCTTCTACTGCAACTGCCCAGGTTCCCCTGTCCAGACCCCCAGACTTTACCACTTGACCTGCTGCACTCCTGCCACTAGATGGCACTGCTTTGGGTTCCGAACTGCAGACGTTCTGATTTCATTCTGATGCCTCCTCACATGCTGTTTGAGGCGGGTTCACGGAAGACCCGAGTCTTTGAACTTAAGACTTGGATGTGACCGCTGGTGGTTATACCTCCTTAATCTCTGTATTTCACCTTTTGGATATTGGGAAATCTGGAAACATTTTAAAAAATTGTGGTAGTGTGCTGTGTGCGTGTAAGGATTTTGCACAGAGCACCAACCCACCTTAATCGTGAGAACACCTGGGACCACAATCATAAGCATGTATTTGCCATGTTTCCAGACTGGACATTCTGTAGTTTCTAGATGTTTAGAACCAGTGCCTCCTTTCCTCTTTCTTTCCTGCCTTCTTTCCCCCGTCCCTACTGGCTGTTCAGTCTCTACTGGCTGTTCAGTCTCGGTCTGTGAACTCGCTGCCCTCAGGCTGGCTTCTCTTCAAGATGCGGGCCCCACCCTCTGCCATTTTCTTTCATCTTTGACCGAACAGACATTTTCTTCCTCCACTTCCTCATCACTCAGTTTATTCTTCAGCCCCGAAAAGCTGCATGTTACAACTCCCCTGAAACCTCCAAATGTGCTAACTGGTAACCAAGTTAACTAAGTTTCTTGGGTATAAACCTGTTAACTCAAACATTTGACAACACCTTGACATACACACTTCCTTGGACTTTTTCTCACCTAAGAACTAAGTTCTACCTCCAACCTTCATTTTTTTCCTGGGGTTTCTTTACCTCCTCTTGCCTTCAGATAGCGTTTCCCGAAGTCCTGACCTTGTCCTTGTCTCCTAGCCCTGCGCTCCCCTTACATGATCTCACCCACTTTGGTTTGTGTAGATGCTCCCTAAACTTCGGTCACTTGCATCCCACCATACTTCCCCCTCCCCCATCGCTATTTGGGCTGTGTGTGCGCCAGCTGTATTAGTACATCATTTCCAAAAGACTTTGCTCCATATGTCTATTTTTTTTAATATTTTTATTTATTTCTAGGGGGGAGAGAGAGAGACAGCGTGAGCAGGGGAGGGTCAGAGAGAGAGGGAGTCACAGACTGAAACAGGCTCCAGGCTCTGAGCTGGCAGTCAGCACAGAGCCCGACGTGGGGCCCGAACCCACGAACCGCGAGATCATGACCTAAGCGAAAGTCGGACGCTTAACCGACTAAGCCACCCAGGCGCCCCAAATGTCCATATGTCTATCTTAAAAGTAAAGAGTCATTGCCATAAATGGACAAGTTTAATGTGGAACAATCAGTGCTGCCAACAGGTGGCCGAGCCGGACACCTGGAGAAGCGGGAGAGGACGTCAGAGGGCCTGTCGCGACCCACTAAAACCAAACTAAGTGCTTCTGCTGACAGCAAACAGAAACCTGACTTGCTTCGATGTTCTTTAATTCAG
The DNA here is from genome assembly GCF_008692635.1 of Crocuta crocuta. Classification (NCBI taxonomy): domain Eukaryota; kingdom Metazoa; phylum Chordata; class Mammalia; order Carnivora; family Hyaenidae; genus Crocuta; species Crocuta crocuta. The sequence continues at coordinate 1,871,087 of NW_027532015.1, read as the reverse complement.
GGTCCCGTGTCCCCTAAATTCATCTCTTGAACAAGTGTATGTATGTATCCCACCTTTGGGAAAGACTTACTCTTTTCTACTCCCAANTTCTTTTTTTTTTTTTTTTTTAAAGTAGGCTTCATGCCCAATATGGAGCCAAACTCAACGCAGGGCTTGAACATGCATCGCTGACTGAAATCAAAACCTGAGCTGAGATCAAGAGTCAGACACTTAACCGACTGAGCCGCCCAGGCATCTTTCTCTGATTTTCTTTCTATAAAACATCTTTTTTTTTAATGTTTATTTTTTTGAGGAGGGGGGAGAGAGGATCTGAAGTGGGCTCTGTGCTGACAGCAGAGAGCCCAATGTGGGGCCTGAACCGCGAGATCATAACCTGAGCCAAAGTTGGTTGCCTAACCGACTGAGCCACCCAGGTGCCCTCTATAAAACATCTTAATGGGTCTCTTGCCCACACCTCAAATTTAATGTTTCTCAAACGAAAACTGACATCCTGTTCAAGTTTATCCCTTGCCCTGGGTTCCCTTTCTCCAGTCCGGTCATATTCTCTTCCCAGTCACCTGCGGTGGAGATGTTTGGTCTCTAATCCCCACACCCTACAATTAGCCCCTCAGTGGACAGTCTTGAATCTCCCCCCTACTTAGCATTCCTTAATACTAGGAGGTAGGTCTTCATCAAATATTCAACACTCAAGGGATCCATCTCCCCAACCCCCCTCCAGCCCTCAGGGAGTTTCCATTTTAAACAGCTAGACCATCGCCTGTTCAACAGCTTTAAGCATTTTATCATTCACTGCCTTCCTCCAATGATTAGGTTCAATCACACTTTAGATGGTGGTGCCCTGAGCAATCTTCAGAAAGCCTGGCGACCTGCTCTTTCCTCTCGTGCTCCCACAACACTTCATTCCCTTGTGTTAGGCATTTCGTTCTGCCTCACAATCTGCCTAGCACCCTCCCCTCCTGCCCCCCCCCCACCTTGGGGAGTTACTCTTCTACAATTCTGAACTATGTGATACTGCCAGCCATCATGTCAGCACCCACCCGACAGCCTCCCCAGGCCTCTTCCCAAAGCCCCGGGGTGGAAGGCGTGGGTAGGAGACCCAGGCTTAGCCAACCATAATGCCCAGTTCCCTCACTACTCAGTCAAAGGTTGGGCACGTGTCCCAATCCCTTGAAGTTGCCAGGCAGACTGAAATGTAAACTTGGACATTCCCTCTTCCCACACCTGTTTCTCCACATTCCCACAGAGAAGTCCACTGCGAGGGAGGAAGGTGGCCAACCTGGCACCGAAGGTGCTCAGGAGAGAAAGCGTCCTGACTGACCTGTTTGGGTCTGTGCAACAGACATGCCCTATTCCCACACTCCAGCCTTGTTTTTCTCGGCGGTACATGGTGATAATGAAGCGTTCAAACTTCTTCTGTGGTTTGTGCAAGCAAGGGAGTCCCCGTCAGTGCACGTGTCCTATTCACTGCGCTGTAGTCATTCATGTTACAGGCACGCTCAGGGAGACCACCAGGATGGTACCCCAGAGGCGGTAATGTGAAGCAGGCTCTCAACAGGTGCCAGGAAGGAAGGGTGGGGAGCTACAAGGGGACCCAGGGGAAAGCCTCTTGCACAGGAAACAGCATGGAGGCAAAGCACACTAGATACTTGGAAAGTACTTAAAAGTGAGATTAAGAAGGTTAAGTTAGTGCCAGGGAACCTGAGTGGCTCGGTTAAGCATCTGACATTGGCCCAGGTCATGATCTTGTGATTTGTGGGTTTGAGCCCTGCCCCCGGCTCTGTGCTGACAGCAGACCCTGCTTGGGATTCTCTGCCCCTGCTCTCTGCCCCTCCCCCACTCCCGCTCTCTCTCAAAACATTAAAAAAAAAAAAAAAAGGTAAGTTAGTGCCAAACTGAGAGATGCTGTCGACCATATGTGGTAGGCACAGCTAACGCTCCCCCAAGGATATTCACGCCCCAATCCCTGGGACCTATGCACACGACCTGGCGAAGGAGAGCTGTGATCGCATGTGGAATCAATGCCAAGGCAAGGAAGAGCCTTCTGCCCAGAGCCTCCTGAAAGGAAGGCGGCCCTGCCACGCCTTGACTTTGGCTCAGTGACCTCCCGCGGACTCTGTAATACACTTGTGCTAAGCCAGCCTGCACTTGTTACAGCAACAAGAGGAACCTACCGCACTGCGCTGTAATGTTGGGTTTTTTTTCTGCGGGCAACGCGGGGACCTTGGCTCAGTCTTCAAATGTATTTACTATACTGTGCTGGGCGGAGGAGACGGAGTGGCCAGTAAGACGGACGCATCTCTGCCTTCCAGCTAAAGGGTCCGGTGAGTGGCAGAGGGNCCCCCCCCCCCCCCCCCTGTGCTCACCCCCCAGGGCCCGTCATATGGACTTGCAAGAAGAATCTGTCAATGAATGAATGACTCGTAGGGGAAAATGGAAGGCTGGCGTGACTGGACGTGGAGGGAGGGAGGAGGAGGAGGAAACCACCGTGCAGGTCAGGTTTCTGGCTGAGGCCGGTGGTCCTGCCACGAGCTGAAATGGAGAACAGGGAAGCTTCAATGCCTTCTGGGAGAATGCCTTGGCGTCCGTCTTGCAATCTTAATCACGGATTAATTTTACCAATATTTACTGAGCACGTGCTCTCTGTGAGGCCTTGCCAGGCGCTGGGAATATAACGGGCAAGAGGAACATGCTGGTCTCTGGTCGCAGGGAGCCTCCACACTAGTGTGCAGGGACACACAGAAGGGCTGCCCGGAGATTCGGGAGTGTGCAGGATGTGGGAGATTTAGCAGGCGGTGATAACAGCTGGAAGGCAAACAGGAAACCGAGGGCAGAGACACTTATTTGGAAAGCACCAGGAAGAAATGGGCGTGGGAAGGCACGGAAGAGAACAAGGGCACTCACGGAGCAGGCAGCCTGAGGAGAGAACCCACGGCAGGATTTTGGGGGACGCCGACTGACTGGGGGTGCCCAAGGGCCCACCAGGGGCTTTCCTGGCCCGACTGCACTTCCATAACCCCTCTCTGACTTTCCCACTGACCTCTAACACCAGATGAAATGACTTTACCTCCATCCTCAAATTTTTGGACAGCTTTTGGCACGCCTCATGCCGATTCTTATTTTTCTCAAGATTCTTTCCTCTAGGAAAAAACCCAACAACAAACTGGAGGAAGGAACAGCTTTTTCCTGACACTACCACTAACCCTTTTTGTTCTGTACATCTTCTTATAAGACTGTAAGGCTTGGTCAAGGGCAGCACCAGTTCTTAATTTTGTGTGTGTGTCACGTACAGGCCCAGCACTGCATGGAGCGCACTAAGGAACGTTAGATTCTTTTATCTCCTTCTAAATAATCTTCACAAAATTCAACTAGTCTTAACTGCCTTTGGCATGGTGTTTTCTTAGGAAACTACTTAGCATGCAGTTTGGGAACTTTTAGGAGTGCTTGATAACTTGTGTGGAAGGTTAGCACCAAAGAGGGGGCTCAGAGTAGGACTGGGAGATGAAGAACAATTAGCTGTAATGACTCAATCAAGCCACTTAGGTGGCAACAGTAATATCATAGGGCACCTATGCTACTGGGGAGACTAATTTAATGGAATGTGAGGAGTTCCATAAAAATTGTCAGTTACCAAAGGAATTCTGGGGAGCATAAGTTTTAGTTGCTATGTAAGGAGTCTTCAGAAACAGAACATCCAAATCCACCATATACAACGAAATGCAGTTCAAACCCACCACCATGCTTAGCAGGCATTTACCTACTAGATGTCCCAATTTACATACCCCGCTTGCCCTCTGGGCCATCAGCCCTGGGCCATCCCTCTCTGTTGTGCCCAATATATATGCAGATACTTAGGGGGCAGGTAGCTTCTATCCCCTTTGCTGCTGTGTTTTAGGGAAGGAGAGGAGAATCCCATGGGTGTAGCTCCAATTTCATAGAAGTCCCTTTCCCCCTAATACACTGCTACTTCTACTTTTAGCTACTTTGCCCCAGTTCCCAACATAGAATCCAATAAAGATGTGGCAGAAATGTGTAACTTGTAAAGATAATTAAAATGAATCTTGAATTTTAGCTCCTAAAGAAAAATTAAAGTGGATTTTCAGGGACTGCTGGTATTACGGAATTAATGTTTGTGTCCCCCTTAAAATTCTTATGGTGAAACCCTAACTCCCAAGGTGATGGTATTTGGAGATGGGGCCTTTGGCAGGTGATCAGGTGCACATGAGGTCATGAGGGTGGGGCCCCATGATGGAATTAGTGTCCTTCCACGAAGAGGAAGAGACACCAGACAGCACCCTCTCCTCCTACCACGTGAGGGCACGCTGAGAAGGTGGCTGTCCACAAAGCAGGAAGCGGGAGCTCAGCAGGGACGCGGTCTGCACGTGTAATCCGGACACAAAGGTGCGCTGTGTGGAGGGCTGCCCCGGGAGACGCGTCCGAGTACTCCAGAAGCACAAAGGCGCAGACCTGATGGGGACCTTTCCTAGGATGTGCTGCTGGGGCTCATCAGGCAAAATGAAACCAGAGATGGTCCCGGTCCCAAAGTACCAAATGAATCAAATCCCATCAACTTGAAAGAACATAAGCTAGAGCTGTACCAGTGATGGTGCACAATTTAAATAGACCCTTATTCTGATTAACTGAAATGCATGCATTTTCCCTGTGTACTCGGTTAAGGGCTGAGAAGCCGGTAGTACTGTCGTTCTATATAGTTCGTATGAGTTTTTAAAGAACTGCCACAGAAGTGGCTTGTTCCAGGCCTTTCCCAATTTGGGGACTGAATGGACCTACCCCGCCTGCTCTCTGGGCTGCACAGTCAACTTTCCAATGGTGTCCCCACTGGAGGGGCTCCGTGCTCGGGGAAACCCCGAGGTGCCCTCCTGGTTTAGCAGAGTGACGACGCACAGGCACTTTCTCCAGGTTTTCCCTTCCTTCTTAGCACTTTGATTCTTGTCCAGCTAGTTGATTATTTCACTGCGCTCCTGTCTTCATTATGGATCCCCCTTTGACATTTCTCATCTTCACCTATGGGTTTCCTGTTGAACTTAGTGTTCATATTAAGTTCTTGAAAGACATCTTTATCTTGATACTTAATACTTCTGTGTATCTTGATACTTCATAATTGGTGACCATGTGTACTCTTTTCCACAAGGGACATGTGAAGGACATGGTGGGCATTGACATCATAGCACCGTGATTTGAGGGAAGACAGCATGGGGTGGGGAAGGATGTCCGATCTCTGGCTTCCAAGCAGCCAGTTATCTTGGCTATTGCTAAATCACTTTTATTGACTCAATTAAGCACAGCAGGCTGGTTATCAGAAGAGGCAGAGAAGGTCTGCATCTGCTTGGTGGCAATGACTTTACACCCCATCACAACGATCATGATTCCACCAGAAGTCTCCATTCCAAGAGAAAAAGAGACACCCAAGAACAGTAACTGAATGCTCTCCAATTCATCCCCGGTGAAATGTGTCTCATCCACACTGATGTTTTTGTTTAGTCTGTCATTAAAGAATTCTCACAAGAGGCTTTATTTTCAAGTTAACTTCACTGAGGCATAATTCACATACAATAAAATGCAGCCTTTCTAAGTATACAATTGGAAGACTTGGCAAACTGATACCCCTGTAACTGTCCCCACAATGTTTCCATCCCCCCAGAAGGTTCCCTTGTGCTCCTTTGGAAACTGAGGCCCATCCCCCTACCCCATCCTGAGCTCCAGGGAATCACTGATGCACTTTCTGTAACTACAGATTTGACTTCCTTAAATCCCATAAATACAGCTCAACTGTTTTGTGTCTAGATTTATCACTCAGCATAAGGATTCTGATACTCATCCACGTAGTGGCGTGTTAGCAGGCACTAATTGTTATTACTGCTGAGTGGTATTCCATTGTATGGATATACCGCAACTTGTTCACCCATTCACCTACTGATGGGAACCACCTGACTGCTTCCGGTCTGGGGCTATTATGAATAAAGCTGCTGTGAACATTTGTGTACAAAACAGTTGAGGACGCATGTTTTCATTCCTTAGGGGTGGGTAAAATACTCAGGAGTGGAAGTGTTGAGTCTTCTCGTCAGACAAGGAGAAGCCAAGCCACTGTACCAATTTATATTCCCCCAAGGAATGAAAGTTCCAATTGCTCCACATCCTCACTAACACATGTTATTTGTCTTTTAAATTTCGGCCATTCTAATGGGTGTGTAGAGATACCACATCGTAGTTTTTAAAGTTTTGTTTTGTTTTTTTTTTTGAAGAAAGAGATGGAAATAGACAGCAAGGGGGAAGAGCAGAGAGAGAGGAAGACAGAATCCCAAGCAGCCTCCACGCTGACAGCGCAGAGCACTGACAGCGCAGAGCCCGATGAGGGGCCCGAACTCACAAACCATGAGATCATGACCTGAGCTGAAGTCAAGAGTGGAATGTTTAACCAACTGAGCGCTCCTCACATTGTGGTTCTAATGTGCACTTTCTTGGTGAACAAGGATGCTGAACGTCTTTTCATGTTCATATGGCCACTTGCGTTCTTTTCTTTGGAGAGGCGTCCAAATCTTTCGCCCATTTCAAAAATTGGGCTGTCCTTTTATTACTGAATAGAAAGAGTTCTTTGCATATTCTGGATAAGTCCTTTGTCAGGAATCCATGCTGAGAATGTTTCCTCCCAGGCGGGGGCTTGCCTTTTGCATACTTAGCAATGTCTTTCAAGCAGCAGTAGTTTTTAGTTTTGATCAAGTTCAACTTCCCAAATTTTCCCCCCANTTTTTTTTTTTTTTTTTTTTTTGAGAGCGAGCGAGTGTGCAAGTGCAAGCATGGAGGGGCAGAGAAAGGGAGAGTCCCAAGCAGACTTGGTGCTGTCAGCATGGAGCCTGGCTCCGGACTTGAGGCGGGGCTCCATCTCACAGTGAGATCATGACCTGAGCTGAGCTGAAATCCAGAGCTGGATGCTGAAACAATGGAGCTACCCCGGTACCCCCTAGTTGTGGTTTTTAGTTGTTCTGTTTTGTTTTTACTTATGGCTATCCCAATTATTACAGCACCCTTTGTTGAAAATCCTATCCCTTCATTATTGAACTGATTTATATTTGTCAAAAGTCAATCACCTAAGAAAAAACATCAATTACCTACATGTGTACAGGTCTGTGTGTGAACTCTATTCTGTTGCATTAATCTATATGTCTATTCTTAGGCCAATAGTCAAATGTCTTGATTACTGTAGCCTGATTTACTACAGTCTTAAAATCAGATAATCAAGTCCTACAACTTTGTCCTTTCTTCAGACTTGGTTTGGCCAGTCTAGTCCCCTTGCATTTACATTTTAAAATCAGCTTGTTACTTCTAAAATAAATTTTTAAAAAGCCTGCTGACATTTTGCTTGGGGTTGAGTTGAAATCTACAGATCAACTTCCAGAAGTAACATCTTTATAATATTGAGTCTTCTCTGTTCTACAAACATGGGATATGTATCCATTTAATTTCTCAGCCATCATTTGTAGTTTTCAGGGTACAGATCTTTTGTTTTAAATTTTATTCCTAAATAATCTGAGGTCTTGATACTATTGTATATGGTATTTCAAGTATTTCATCTCCAATTGTTTTTTGGTGATATAAAGAAAGTTATTTTCACATCGTGATCTTGGATTTTGTAGCCTCGAGAAATTTACTAATTAGTTCTTGTAGCTTTTTTATAGATTCTTTAGGACATTCTACATACAAGATTCTGTGTCTGTGAATGAATTCAGTTTTACTTCTTCTCAAAGTAGATTTTAAATCTTGGAGCTATAAATACAGCCACCTGCAGGGATTGGTGCCTCGTCTAGCTGGCACAGCACAGGGCTTTCTCCATGGGTCTAGGGTTCTAGAGACTGGTTAGCAGCGGCGTGTCCCAACTGCTGATGTATAACAGTGGTTACATGTCAATCCTTTCATGGAGAGACTCAATCTCAAACTGGCCTCACTACTGGAAGAAAGAGTACACTGAGCATCCTATGAGTAGAGAGAGATGAGTCTACACAGCCCTTCTGTTCTCACTGGTAGTTTTCCTATGCTTGCACCTGGTTGCATTTGGTTGTCCACTTGGTTGTCAAGGTATTCGTTGTTCAAGGTGTCCTCGATTGTAGACCTGATGCCAATAATTCCATCTTGAATAGTGAGAACAGACACATAAAAATGGCCACCTTCCAGGTGAAAGATCAGATCACTTATTTGTTATCAACCTTGCCCAAGCCAAGTGGCAGTGCCTTTGGTAGCCAGAAGGAGGGAATCATTAAAGTCGCAGCAGTGTGAGGACGACGNGCACTTGTGGGGATGAGCACTGGGTGTTATATGGAAACCAACCTGACAATAAACTATTTGTAAAAAAAAACAACAAAAACTGTTCTTCACCTTTTTCAAAACCTGAAGTCTATGTTAGGCAGACTTCTAAGACGCCACCCAAAGATCCTTGTCGCCTGGAATTCACACCCTTGTGAGGTCCCCTCCCCTGGACTGTGGGCTCTCCTCGTGACTTGTGTCCAACAAAAAGAATAATGCAAAAGCGAGCAGGCTGTAATCGCTGCGAGTAGGTTAGGAAACACTAGGAGTCTGTCTTGGCAGTGCTCTGCCCCCTTCTCTCACCCGCTCGCCCCGATGAAACAAGCTGCCTGCTCTATGGAGACGACGAGGGAGCCGGGAACGGAGGGAGGCCTCTGGCCAAGAGCTCAGGAGGAATGAGGCTTCAGCCCAACAGCCTGGGAGGAAGTGAATCTTGTCGACAACACATGGGTGAACTGGGAAGTTTGCCTTCCCAGCTGACCCTGGAGATTACTGCAGCCTTGTGAGAGCTGGAGGCCCTGGCTGAGCTGGACCCGGGTTCCGGACCCACAAAACCCTAAGTCAGTAAGTGCTGTCTGAAGCCACTCAGTTTTGCAACAATTGTTTTCGCAGTGATAGCTAACTGCAAGAGATCCCCCAACTCTGTGAAGCGTCTGGCATCCCTTTTATAGCCCCGGGACCTTCAGCCTGTACACACATCCCACAACTATGCAAGTCCGATGTTTTCCATGTCTGACCGGACATCTGGATTGCCAAACCCTGTCTAGTTAGACATTTAGTATCTAAAACCATACTGGAGGCCACTGAACTTTGAATCATATGGTATCATTGATGAATCTTTGCGTTAGCTAAAAGCAACACAGTTTAGGGTGGGCCTCTTTCCCTGACCAATGGGAACTCTCCTCTCCTCTGCTGGAAGATGCCCATACAGGCAGAGGTGATAGCCTGACACTTTAGGCAATGAAGGAAATTAAAGGTACTAAATTCGTTGGAGGGAACGGGCAACCCATGGATGCTAACATCAAGATAAATTAGATGCTGAAATGATGTGACAAGGATTTTAAAGCAGTCATCGTGAAACCACTTCAATAAGCAATTACGAACGTGCCTGAAACAAATGAAGAAAACCAAAGTCTCGGCAAAGAGAGAACATAAGAAGAATCATATGAAAAGTTTGGAACTGAAAGGTACAATATGCAAAATAAAAAACTCAGTGATGGGGTCAGCAGCAGAATGGTGATAAAGGAAAGAATCCGCGACCTCGAAGGCAGAACGATGGATACGACCCCATATGAACAGGCAAGAAAGAAAAGACCCCGTGACCTCGAAGGCGAACGATGGATACGACCCTATATGAACGACAGAGACAAACCAGAACAGAAAACAAGTGAACAGAGCCCCGAGTGTGTGTGGGAACAAGAAAGGCGCTGACATTCAGGCTTTCTCATCAGAGACCAAGCAGCTCAGAACGAGGTGCCACGGCAGTTTTCGGGTGCTGACAGAGAACAGTCACCCCAGAATTCTAGAGCTGCTGGGGAAATGTCAGTCTCACCTGAAGGAAAATTAGGAAGGTCTGTTTCTGCAGATTTATCCTAAAGGAATGACAAAGAACGTTTGTGAAACAGAAAAGAATCAATAAAAGCAATCTTGGAATATCACGAAGGAAAAAAAGAACAACAGAAAGAACAAAAATAGAGGTAAATGGACTGGAATTTCCTTCTCCTCCTGAGTTTTCTAAATTACATTCAGTGGCTGAAGCAAAAACTGTACCACCGATGGAGAGGTCAATGTCTGCAAGGATAAAGTCAAGACAAGGATACCATAAATGGTGGAGGGTAAAGGGTGGAAGATTTCTATACCTGATTTAGTCTGGTAAAATGTCAAAACCAGCAGACTGTGATAAGCTATGTATGTATAATATAATATCTAAGGCAACTACTAAATATCTATGCTGAGAGAGATACTAAAAACCACAGAGACAGATAAAGCAAAACAGAATCTCCAAAAACATTTTAGGAATGCACAGGAGGGCAGGGTCTGACACATGCATCAACTTAGGTGCATCCAAGGGCTTTGTGCTCAGTGAAAACAGTTTTAAAGGTCGCACACTGTATGATTCTACTTATGTAACAGTTTCAAAACGACTTACAGTTATGGAGAATAGACCACACTGGCAGGGGCTGGGGTGGGGGAGGGGAGGTGGTGGGACTAGATCTTGTCACCAGCACAAGATCTCTGGTGACAGAACAGATCTGCATCTCCACCACGTGGTCACGTGGACATCAATGTAATCAAAGGTCACAGGACTATGTGCACACGTCGCACGATGCCACTTTCCTTCCTACCCTCCTTCCGCACGTGGTCCATCTCTACCATGACCACCTCCACCCACTCCCATCACACCTATGTCACTCTTCTCAATTTTGTTTCCATGCTTCTAAATGCTTTGCCCCTTAGTCTCAATGTATCTTTTTTTTTTAGGTGTATTTATTCTGAGAGAGAGCGAGCGAGCGAGCGAGCATGCGCCAGGACATGTATGTGGGGGAGCGGCAGAAAGAGAGGGAGAGAGAATCCCAAGCAGGCTCCAGGCTGTCAGCTCGGAGTCCAACTCAGGGCTCAGTCTCACAAACTATGAGATCATGACCTGGGCCGCAATCAAGAGCTGGACGCTTAACCAACGGAGCCACCCAAGCGCCCCTCAACATACCCTGAATTTCACTCCTCCGCCCCCCCTGCCCCCACCTGTCTATGTACTTCCATCTTCTACCCATCACTCACAGGCAAACATCAGCCATCCTTGACTGTTCCCTTATCTCTGGCCTCCCATTACCAATTATTTGATTTATCTTTGAGGGTTCTTCCTTGAATTCCTTTCTATTCTCGCTGTCACCAACACAGTTCCGGGACCCAAGAACTCGTGCCTGAGACCTGAGAGCTTGGAGAAGCAGGCCTCAAACTCTCACTAATCTTATCTAGTCTGCAGAGCAATATCAGAGTATCCTTTGATGCAATAAAGAAAATTGCTGGAAACTGTGTACACAGCAGATGGGAAGGAGAAATCTGGAGATCTGAATACAAGTTAAACAAGGGATTTCTCCAAAAACAGTGAAACACATTTACTTAAATTTCAAATTCCTCTTCACACAGTCACACAGATCATAAGCAGTGTTGTGTCTTTCTCAGTAGAAGCATAAAATACGTACCTTAACTCTACGAGTAATGCTAAGGAACTGACAGGTTTTATCATAAAGCTGTTCCAGGTTTTCTCTGTCCCAGTAGAAATCGGGAGTGATCAAGAAGTCTGAACTCAGGTTTATACGATGTCTGAAAAAACAGAAATTATAGAACTTTTTTATCTTGAACGAAAAATCAGTCTCTATTTTACTTCTTTTTACGTGGTACTTTATGAAAACATTTGTTAATGCTGACCATGTTTCTGAGAAACACATAAATAAAAAAAGTCACAGAATTTCAAAATCTGCAACCAAATTACCTCAATCTTTAATATTAATCTTACTTATGAAGTAATTACAAAAAATTCCCTCATTTTGCTTTCAATTTCTGAGCTTTTTTTGTTTTCATTAAAAAATTTTATATATACACTTTTTTTTTTTTTTTTGGTGGATAGGTAATCGTGTGGGTTAAAAATAAAAAAAGACAGAAAAGGTACACTGACAAATCTCACTCTGATTCTTATCCCTTTTTTTCTCCCACCCACAACAGGCAAGTGCTGTTAGCTTTACTCTTCCAGAGTTTGTGCAAGGAAGGGCACAAACACCCTTCGTTTCTACCTTTCTGCACATGAGGCCTAAGCTTACTTTTAAATGAAAATCTAAGGCATAGAAGTAACACACAAATAGCTGCTCACTATAAAAAAGAAAGCCCTGGGGAAGTACTCAGAAACCAGCAGTCAGCCCTCCTACCCTAAAAGATAACTCCAATCTTTTAGGCCCTGCGAGCACTTTGCTGTGCCTTCCAGGCCTTCTCTGCATACATTCGTGGGTGCATGTGCACACACCAGCATGTATTTGTGGTATGGTAAGTCTTAAGATGAAGACAAATGTTTATTTTTGTTTATTTTACAAACTGGATTGTACTTTACACAATTTGGACTGAATTCTTCACCCACGGTAACTTGTCACACATCTATCAGAGATTTACCATGTTCCTTTCACTAATACACAAGCACTTTTATTATAAAGAGAAGAAAACTTAACTTAGGATAAGGACAGTAAGACTCTATAGAAACTGTTCACAAACCTGAATATATTTAGCCCTGACTTCTGAGTTTTGATATTATAATCTGCCATACCAAATTCTGCTTGCCTTACCAAGAGAAGAGGGTGAGGAGTCTCTCTACCCCACTTCTTAGAGAACTCAAGCCTTCACATGTGCTGCTGGGATGCTCCTGAAGAATGGCTTCCTGAGCCAGAGCCCCTGAGCTATGAGGAATGCGTAGAGGTGAAATCCCGGACCACTTCTGCCCAAGCCAATCTCTAAGGAGAACGTGGACGCGACCTCTCCAACTATGTATAATGATCTCTAGGCACTCACGCCACGTACCCTGAGGGACAAAACACTGAACACTGCTGCCTGGTGACACTAAGGCCAAGATTCAGAAGGTTTCGTTCCATAAATCCTGGGAAAATTACAAAAATGAAAGAAACGGAAAACCTTTTCAGAAGCTTATTTAAAATGATGCGTTGATGTATTTCGTCGGTTTGAAGGCACAATACTTTCCTATCTCTGAAATGGAAGGCATCTTTAAAAATGATGTCTTACAGGTGGCAGTTGTGACTGAGTGGTCACTGCTTTAATTTCCCATATGCTTTCCTTTTCATATATGCCCAAGGGGAAAGTGATGGAGTCTAAGCCCAAATAAGGCAAAAAGTTATTTCGGTGTAAAATGGTAATTCTGTGATAAAAAAGGATTGTATCATAGTTTAACTGGCAGCACTTCTGTATATACGGGAGTTAAAATATATCCTTTATTTTAAAATAGTATTTATAATATTTATAAGATAAAAATTTATTTTAAAATAAAAAGTGTATTTTTTAATTCCAATGTAGTTTACGGTGTTATATCAGGTGTACGATACGGTGACTGAACAATTCTGTACGTTACTCCGTGCTCGTCATGAGTGTATTCTCAGTCCCCTTCCCCTATCTGCCCCGTCCCCTCACCAGCTCCCCTCCAGCACCCATCCGTTCTCTACAGTTAAGAGTCTATTTTTTGGTTTCTGTCTCTTTCTGTCCTTTGTTCATTTGTTTTGTTTCTTAAATTCCACATGAGTGAAATCATACGGTTTTTGTCTTTCTGCCTAGCTTTCTTTTGCTTAGCATTATGCTCTCTAGATGCAGTTAAGATGGTTTTCCCGAGAATGCCCATCACCAAAATTCTAGAACAGACCTTTCTCCCTACAGAGACCATCTCCCGCGGCCCCTCACGTAGGTTTACCATAGAGGAAGCAGGGTCCCTGCGCACACGGTGGGGTCCCTAGTGCGGCCCGAGCGCCCCTGACCTGCCCGGGGAGGGCTCTGCCTGCTGACAACCCGGGACGGAACACAGCTGCGATCCCCATCAGGGTACGCGTTTGCTTTTTACTCTACAAGTACAGGAGTGTTTCCTTCAGACCATTAAATACAGAAATTATTTTATTTACAGAGAAAATTCTACCTCAGGGCAAAGAGTTCACCCATTTTCTGCATAACTTCTTCATGAGATAGTTTCACTTTCTTCCCAGCTTTTAAAGCCTAGTTGGGAGGGAAAAAAATACATACGTACATACATATGTCTCTCTCCAACAAGTCACAGGACCAAACAGCACATTCTAAAGCAGTCACTGACTCCACGTAAATGACTCCCTCGGACGATACTCTCTCAGTCATTTCTCTTCGAAATTTCAACATCTTATTAGGTTGAAATTTTATATTCCCTGTTCCATCTCCCTCTCATCAGCATTTCCTACGATCTACATTCCTAACCTCTTACTGAGAAGCAGGGCCTCTTTTCCTAAGAATAATTCCGTTATTCATTCACAGTAAAAAACAAAATCACAGTAAACATGAGTTTCAGTGTATTCTGACAGAACTTTATACGTATTTGTCAAGCCACTATTTGCCTCAGAATTCAGCAAAGACACTTTTCAATCAAGAAAACTGGTCACAGTTTTCCTTAGAGGGGATAGAGCTCACTTTTCAAAAATACACTTACGTTAAAAATATTATAACATCAGAAGAAAGTTATTGGAATTTTAAGTTTTAAAAAGTAGAAAAAAACCCCAAAATAGCATATTTTTTATTTCATCTGTTATAAGTGTTCTGTTTTTGCTTAGATTCGGCATGGCTTTTCTAGTGTTTATTACTACTTTATTGTACTTATAAATATTGTTAGAGTGGGAAATTTGTACTGAATAGAAATCAATCCTTAAAAACAAGCATAACATCGGTATAATTACCTCTGGAATCGACTGAATAGACTCAACAAATTTGTCCAGTGACGCCTCCCAAATAGCCAGTTTCACTGGGGGAAAAAAATTAACAATGGAACTTATTTTTATCATCATTCTCCTGTTTCTACAGAACGCACAATGCACTGCACTGCACAGGACCTCCGCCACCACTTCAGCCAAGTTTAAGAAGCGAATGTGCTAATAGTGTGACATGGAAACAGAAGAATAGCTACCATGACACAGGAGAGCCCTGGGGTGAAAAAGACGGAAGAAGCAGAGCAGATATCCACAGCCTGCTGGCCCACCAAAGCAGCACCTGGTAGAATTCCCGACGTTCTAGGGGCACCTGGGTGGCTCAGTCGGTTAAGCCTCCGACTTCGGCTCAGATCATGATCTCACGGTTCGTGGGTTCAAGCCCCGCATCGGGCTCTGTGCTGACTGCCAGCTCGGAGCCTGGAGCCTGCTTCAGATTCTGTGTCTCCCTCTCTCTCTGACCCTCCCCTGCTCACGCTGTCTCTTTCTCTCTCTCAGAAATAAAGAAAACATTAAAAAAAAAAAAAAAAAGGATTCTTGACGTTGTTAACGTCTCAGAAACCCGGAGACTATGAGGTCCGCCCTGAAGGGAAGTGTGGCTATGCAGACGGTCCATCCTGCGGGCCCCTTACTCTCCCTTGGGCTCCGTGTAAAGCTCACGAGTGCCCGGAGTGTCCAGGAGCCGTGGACAGGCCACGCCAGCCACAGCTGAGTGTAGGTGAGGGCAGCCAATTTCTCAGAGCACTGCTCCAGCTTTATTCAGGTGCATGGATCATCCAGAAAGAACTGAGGGCCACTGCGGCTCTCTGTCCCACTCCTCTGAGGAACTGGGTGCACTCTTCTACAGAGGCCTGCGCCCAGTCACACCGGGCTTTCTCTGCCCAGATCACAGACAACCTGAGAGTTAACGACCATGGAGAAGAGAGGGAGACAAAGGGAAAAACAATACTAGAAAAATATTTTTGGAGAGGGCAAGCTTTATCAATACAATTAATAAAGAATGAGTAGCATCAGCACAGATACTCTATTCCCTATACTGTATGTTCTTTTATCTTGGAAGGAAAAGAAAGGCTAAAGCTTTGCTAAGAATTTTGAGAAACATGTGTAAATCTTTACTAACTGCTTAAGCATCCTTTGATGAAATGACAACTAGGCAACACATTCTCTGGTAAGTAGCGGTAACTTACCTGAAAGGCAGAGAGCATTTGAGAAAGCAAATTTCTCTAGAATGGCATCATCTAAATCTAGCTCCGAATTTAATCTGATTTCTCCTCTATGAAGTTTTGACTGTCCCCTGTGAAAAGGAAAAAAACCCAAAGATATAAATCTTAAAAACCACTTTACTTTTTTTCTTTCTTTTTTAATTTTTTTATTTTGAAAAAGTCACTTTACACTCTCCCTAGAGGTCATTTTGGCAGTTTCTACCAAGGCTCTTAAAACGTTCTTATACTCTTTGATCCAAGTAATTACCTCTCTAGGAATTTATCCTAAGGAAATAATCAAAGATGCAAAGAAAGATCTGTGTAAGAAAAACTTTTTTATGGTTAAATGTTTAACAGTAAAAAATTAGGGAAAAAAATCTAAATGTTCAATAGGAGAATGGTTCATTTATAGGAATTCCACACAGCAAAACTTAGCAACTGATATTTAGTAGAAAGGGACTACGGCCATAGTAAACTGCTAACTGATAAAAGGCTGCAATTCTACACACAGTGCGACCTAAAATCACTCGGACACGGTGGGGAGGGCGGGGGAGAGGGCAAGCAGTGCAACACTGAGGTTCACACACTCTAAGAAGTACCTGAGCACGCGTGCATGTTTATGGGAGCCTAGTAAGGAGCAGTCTGATATGGAGGTAGAGCACAGAAGGGGAGTTCGTGGGACCACAGCCACAAGACCAAGTGCTTAATTATAATAATTAATACAATTCTTTTTTAAAAAATATTTTAATGTTTATTTTTGAGAGAGAGAGAGACACACACAGAGCGTGAGCTGGGAAGTGGCAGAGAGAGAGGGAGACGTGGAATCTGAAGCAGGCTCTGGGCTCTCAGCATAGAGCCTGACAGCCCGATGTGGGGCCTGAACTCATGAACCCTCAGATCATAACCTGAGCCAAAGTCGGACACTCAACTGACTGAGCCACCCCCAGGCGCCCCTAAAATTAACAAAACTTGATTCGCTCTTCATCTGTTGCATCTCTCAGGTGCACATCCTCGCTTTCAAGTGCATCCGCTCTGGGCCCAGACCCTGTCACTGGTCAGGCACTCTTAGGCAGGACAAAACCTCACTGAACCTCATCCGAAAACTAGTTAACACCACGTGGAGGTTTGTCAGGAGTAAATGAAAGGACACACAGAAGCGCTTAGAACAGTGCCGGGCACAGGGGGCCTAGTTCACC
Organism: Crocuta crocuta; assembly: GCF_008692635.1. Lineage (NCBI taxonomy): Eukaryota > Metazoa > Chordata > Mammalia > Carnivora > Hyaenidae > Crocuta > Crocuta crocuta. The sequence goes on along the minus strand of NW_027532015.1, from coordinate 1,853,891 downwards.
TTCGCCAGCTATCATGACTTAGCTCTGATCCCAGCTAGTCTTTCTAAGGCTGCATGGCGTCTCTTCAAATTTTCCTAAAGCTCTGCTTTCATCACTTTCTTGAATACAAAGGATTCTTTTTCCATATGCTACTAGACAGGAAACTCCAGGCCTTTCCATCGTGTTCACACTGCCATCTCTCTCTGCTCTGACATCTTTTCATCCTTCCCTGCTTGCTGAGGCAGGAAAGTTAGCTGGTATGTTGCCTGCCCACATACCTCCTCTGAGGATGCTATGACAGGCCCCCACTTCCTGCAGATGCCCCCATTTCTATAAGCAGTTCTCTTAAATCAAATGCTTGGCCAAACTCAAAACCAGCAGAGAAGAAATGGACTTACTTATGAGGACCTTTACTATAATAATTGGATAGGTTCATTCTGATGAAAGCATAGTACTTCTGAGGAAGGTTATACTATTTACTTGTTTTTTTTAAATATTTGTTTTTGAGAGAGAGAGAGAGACACACACAGAGACAGAGCATGAGCAGGGGAGGGGCAGAGGGAGAGGGAGACACAGAATCTGAAGCAGTACCAGGCTCCGAGCTGTCAGCACAGAGCCTGACGTGGGGCTCGAATCCATGAACCATTGAGATGGTTCTGAGCTGACGTCAGACGCTTAACTGACTGAGCCACCCAGGCGCCCTTCTACTGCGGGTAGCCTGACAAGTTAAAAAACTTATGTTTATCTATGAACATCTATTATATTGTTTAGGTTTTGTATCTGTACCAGTAACTTGTTTTCTTAAAATTAGTCTCCAAATTTGTAAGTTGTTTATCGTCTCTACTGCTTCCCCTAATCATTCCAAGTGCCCTTTCTGTAAACGGGATAAAACGTGGCTCACTCCGTTTTGATGTAGTTAAGCTCTTCGTTCTCCCAGTGCACCAGTGCGACTTCGTAGGGCTGGATTTCATGTTTCTCTAAGACCTGCATCACATGCTTCATCTAGAAGAAAAGGAAAAGTAACCTGAAATTATACCTGGTGCTCTCGGTACAGAACTACGTATTTGTGTTAATGGCTATAACATCTGTCATTACATTTGATGCCCTTTCTTCTGGTTTAGTTTTTAATGAGCAATAATCGTGCCTCGGATAAACCTCACTGGCCACTCACTGCCACTGTGCGAAGCTCTTCTGATTAGTTTTTCAGGAAAAGGTAAATCCGTTGTGGTATTAAACTCATCAGAATAATATACTAACTTGTTTCTACATTTAGAAAACACAGATTAGCATAAAGAACATTATCACATTCCACGACCCAAAGAAAACCACGAGTTTTATGATTTGTATCCTTGAAATTTTTTAAAAAATGTGTAAGTTCCATACTTATAAATATTTAAACATTAAAGTATAGAAAGTAACAATCTCTCGTCTCCTGAATTCTTAGTCCCCAAAGAAAACCCTAATTTGCTGCATATCCTTCCAGACTTTTTAAAATGTATTTGTACATTTACTTTGCTTTTTACCTAAAATGAGATCATACTATGGAGGTAAACATTTTCCATGCTACTCTCCTTACTGCAGAAACCACAGTGTATTTATCCTTCCTAAATGTCCATCCACAGGGGATGATTCCTACTCCAGAGATGCTACTACAAGGCTGCAAATGCACCACCTTCCGCGGGTATCTCTGCGGGCTTATGGGGTTATTTCCTCAGGAACTGCTACATCAAAAGACAAGCACACTTACTATTTTCATAAATGTTGCTAAACTGCTCTCCAAAACAGGTTTTCCAATGTTAGAATCTAAACATTTAGAGCCCAAAGTGGGGCTTAACCTCATGACCCCAAGGTCAAGAACCTGAGGTGAGATTAAGAGTTGGATGCTTAATCCTGAGCTAGCCAGGTGCTCCGAGCAGAACATTCTTAAAAAATACTGGGTATTATCAGCCTTTTATATTTTCGCCACTTCAAATAGCCAATTTTTCTTATATGTATTAGTCGTTTATATTTCCTTTTCTTCCAGAAACCCCACCTACCACTGCCGTGTGTGTGTTTGTGTGTGTGTGTGTGTGTGTGTGTGTGTAGTGGGGGTATATTTCCTTTTAGTAAAAGTGGGATTTTATAAGGCCTATTTCTTAACTAGCTCTGATTTTATAATGGTTATATTTTATAATCTGCTTTTCAAATTTAATTAGAACAGATATTTTTCTACAAAATTTTTAAGAACTGCAATACAACCTAGGGAGGTATCTGACAAACTTCCTACCACTATGTACTTTGGTTATTTCTCATTTTGCTACTGTAAACAGTACACCGACGAACATTTCTGTACATCATTCATCAGGCAAAACTGCAGTTACTTCCCTTGGATAACATTCTAGATGTAAAACTTTGTTGAGTCAAATATATAGCTTTGATCTGTATTATCAAACTGCCTCTAAAAAGGTTACAGTAAACAAACTGTGATCGAGATAATGAAGATATTGTTTCCTGTGAGTAAGTAATAGAAAACTCCTAGACCTTAGTGCAAATTCCAGTGAACTGTCACCCACTTTGTAGATTATCATGTACAAAGTATAACTTCTTCCTGTCTGCAGTATAGCTTGGATTGTTCTCAATCTTCACAAATTACTCTAAGCCCAGAGGATGGAAAATGGAGGAAACTTATAAGCCAAAATATAATCATTTTAGAAGACAAAAGTGCTAGGGTCAATATCACATAATGCAGAGCACGTAAGTTGGGAATTACCTGTTAATTCACCTTCCAGTGGCTCAGACTACTGAGTACTAATTAACAAATTTTTTCTTAGAAAAATAACTTTTTATACTTTTATACTTTATATATACTTACAGTTTTGTCTTTCACATTCCAGAACACAGCAGCTCCTTCTCTGATTTAAAAGAATAAAAGAATCAACTAAGTTAAAAGTGGAATATGTTCTTTAAGGCCCTACATAAAGCCATGCTTAGGTAACTTCTAGAATATATCCAAAAGGCAATTCTTAGAAATGTGATTACTTATTTGACATTATGGTTTCTAGATGACTTGCTAAAACAAGAGCTATTATTGAGCTTTTGATAAAACCTGAGCTCCCCCAAATTCAAGATTTCTCTCATGGGTTTGCAGAATAAATAACTCTTATTATAATATTATATAATTTCACGTATCTAGACTGTTTCATACCTGATTCAATTCTGATGTACAGAAATCAGAATAAGGAAAATTGTGAGACCCGTCTTAGCTTTCATTAGGCAGATTCTGCTATGAAAAGAATAAAGGATCATGCTTTTAACAGTTGTAGAATGAAGAGACTGATATAAATTAGAGCCAAAGACGGCTAAGAGCACCCATGGAATAATGCCGCCCACCCTTCCAGTGCCTGGAGAGCAGTGAAGCCACAGGTGGCCTCTGGGTCTAGTCTGGCTTTCAACGAATTTAAGGTCTAACTTGTTTCGGTTCCTGAAGTCTGACACACTGAACTGTTTTTGGTAGTAATTAAGAGACAGAGTGAGAGAGAGAGAGAGAGAGAAGTTATAGTACTCTCCTCCTGGAGGAACAAAAGGTGGAAATGAAAGACAGGTAAAACCATGGTGGCCCCCTACCATTCTTCAAATATTTCTTTTTATTTTCAAAAATTAAAAAAAAAATTTTTTTGAGAGTGTGCCTGACGGGGCATGAGCAGGAGAGGAGCAGAAGAGAGGAGGAAGAGAATCCCAAACAGGCTCCACGCTGTCAGCGCAGAGCCCGATGCGGGGCTTGATTCTGTGAACTGTGAAATTGTGACCTGAGCCAAAATTACTCAACCAACCGAGCCACCCAGGAACTCCTCATCCTTCAAATATTTCCTAAGTGAACGCTTACATATGTGCGGGTCTGGGCTCAGCATCTGGGACACAAAGTTGAGTACGGTCTGGGTCCTATCCTCACGGAACTCCCAGGTTATAAAAGACTGACAGACAGGCCTCTGAGTGCAGTGGCGCGTGGTGACTGCCCTGAGTGGGAGTGGCACTCGGACGTACATGGGCGGACACGGTCCCCACAGACGGGCAGGGCTCGGCAAATGAGCCAACGAGAGGCGGCAACACAGCCGAGGTGACACACTGGGCTTGGAGAGGGCGCGAGGGAGCAGGGCAGCTCCTCCGAACAAGCGGCTCACTGTCTGCCGTGGCCGTGGCCGTGGGCAAGTACTGGGCAAACAGGTCGGAGAGGCAGGGAGGAGCCAATCTTGCATAGTGACAGGAGTCTGGTCAAGTGCCACAGAATTTGAAGCAAGAGAGTGTTGTGACCCCG
>NW_027532015.1:1832453-1849575 GCF_008692635.1 Crocuta crocuta | reverse complement strand
AGGCTGGGGAGAAGGTGGGGGTGGGGGGTGGGGGGAGGGCAGCAAGCTGCGGCAATCAGCCACTGGATGGTATCGAAAGCGGATGTGACTGCGACTTAAAGCCACAGCAGAGCACAAGCAGTTCAGAGTGTCACTTCTAGGCAGAGGAGAGGAGCTGGGAACAGGGCCCCCCTCTGCTCGCTGTGCCGTGCGGTGTGGCCTCAGAGGCCGCGCGAGCTACTGAGCACTTGCAATGTGCCTGGTCCACGCTGAGAGATGCTGGAAATGTACAACACACACTGGGTGTCAAAGACTTAGCGTGAAGAGTATAAAAGTCTCATTAATTACTGATTATGTGTGGAAATGACAGCATCGTAGATATGCTGGGTTAAACAAAACACATCATTAAAATTAATTTCGGGCAATATATATTGTTACTGGTGTTCAAATCTTGTTTTGTTTTTTTAACTTTCAAACATGTGGCTACTAGAAAATGTATCATTACATACGCGGCTTGCATTTGTGGCTTGCATTGTATTTCTACTGGATGGGGCCGATCTGAGGCCCTCAGACACCCACATTCCTCACCTGAGTCAAAGGGGATGCTATTCTACTCGGACTGAATGTGGAACTCTTGATTATCTCCTAAGTTACTTAAAAAAGGAAAGTAAGGTGGGGCCACCTGGATGGCTCAGTCAGTAGAATGCACAACTCTTGATCTCGGGGTTAAGTTCAAGCCAAATGCTGGGTGTAGAGATTACTTAAAATCAATAAATAAAAACTTTAAAAAAGGGGAAGGTAAGACATTGGCAGGAACCAAGCTGGAGCTCCCAGTTATCGTCAGCTATAAAGACTGGTATCACACACATTTCATCAAAGTTTGGGTTCTTCTGGAGGCTCTACGTGTTTCTGTTCTGCCACAGGACCGTCCCATGACTGTGGGTTATTCCCTGAATCTGTCTCACCCTCAGTTTCCTCAGTTGTAAAATGGGAGTAACAGACCTTCCTCAAGAGCTGTGGGGATAATATGAAATTATTTTAAGTGGTTTATAACCATTCTCACTCAGCTACCCTGGAGAATTTGTTATTAAAGCAAATTTTATTCCTTTACATGAAAGGAATAAAGTATATGTGAGTCAGGGTTCCAGGCTAAAGTCTCTGGAGAGGTAAGATGGTCTAAAAGTTTAACAAAAGAGCTGCAGAAGGAGGAGAACAGAAGAAAAGACAGCTGGGTAGTAGCATGAGTCCGATAAGGGGCACTGAAGGAGAATGGAAGGCAAAATACTTTACGTATTCTTCATAAACAAAAATTCAGATTTACAGATAAAGGCAAGCCCTGGAAAAATTATCTGTGGTAGAAGAGGCTTCCCCAGGACATTCCTAAAGCTGACAAAGTCCCCTAGATGAATTAACAATTAAAGGCCAAATTTAAATCACAGGTAAATTTTGAGCACATTTACTATTAAGGGAGGGGTACACCTGCAAGTTCGAACCCCACATTATCTGACCACAAGACCATCTCCCGGTAGGGCTGTCCTCTGCTCTTACCTGAAGAAGAATATTGTTCCAGCATCACCTTCTTTCGCAGAATGTTCCACGCCCATCACCAAAATATTTGCTGCATCTGTGGTTTAAAATAAGTGAAAGGCCATCACCATAAAGGGACCTAGAAGGTTTACAAGTCACCTAGAAACTTTTAGTAAAGTACGTATGATCATTCCTTCATATCCCACTAAGCGCTCTGTAATGTTCTGCCCATATTCTTTAGGTTTCTGAAAGTACTTAATATATGAAAAGGAAAAGACCATAAAAAACTACTTTTACAAAACATTCAGACATCAGTGGCACTATTATGAATACTATTTAAAACTACTGACAGCCATTTTCATTCAGTAATCATTAGTCAAGTTAAAAACTAGTAAAGTCTTAGTTTTAATACAACTGAGATTCAAGAATTACATTTACAAAATTCTTTTCCTTTAAATATGTTATTAATATGCTAATATTCTCAAACTATTCATTTTGATGAATTTAAGTTATATAAAGTGTGAGTCAACAGAACATACAGACACAAAGATAATGACCATTTCAAAACGTGGGTTCAGAGTCAATCATGAGAACTATTGCTGTACCCAACTAAATACTTGAACCTTTTAAATATTATTAAATATAAGTTAATACACACGTTCATCAGTAAGTACTTTATATATTAATACAGTTAATATTTATAAGTCTAATATTTTATAACATAAATTATAAATATATCTTAAGGTATCAATTAATAAGTATATACTATTATTAGTAATAAAAAGTTAAATATAAATTTTTAACCTAAAATTTGGACCCACAAAGCTTCAGAGCTCCTGGTAGAGGTTGGGGAATGGGGGGTTCAGATAAAGACTAAATCCCAAATTACCTTTTTTGGGGGAGCTCTAACGTCCCCAAGCACTACATCCTCCAGAAGGCAAAGTTCACCTACGCAGCCAAGAGCAATACAACTGAAATGGAAGAGACCCGAGGCAGAGGACTGGTATTAGAAGCCCTCCAGGGGGTGACTCACAGGTCACCCTACTGACAGCTTTTGGGATCAGCCAAGGATACACCTGGAAAACTATTTATCTTCGGGGCTCTGGACATAGCTCTGTTTTTCTCAGTCAATTATGCTTGTTTCTGCCATCAAACCACATAGAGTCTGTTCTGATCACCAAGGCTGAAGGGGCACAGTGACATTTCAAGTGCTTCTTATGGGGCCAATGACTCTTAGAAGAATTTTCTATGAAGCGGGGAGGTCTTCAACCTATTTTTGCTTCTTTGTAGTAAGTTTATGGACTTCCATCAGAGTGTTCCAAGTTACTTAAATTTTAACATAAAACAGGCTATTTTTTCAAGACTCCTTCCTGATACTATCCTAAAATCCTATTAATTTTGATTCTAATTTTTAATATTCTTTGTATTCCTCTTTTAGCTAATTTTGTTAAAGTATTGAGTTATGCTAGTAAATTTTTCCTTAAAGCCTCTCCCAAAAGTTTTTATCAACTGCATGGCTCTTCTGTAAGAATTAAACAACTTTTTAACAGAAATGAGGTGATGTGGCCTTTGACTGTCCCAAGTCACAGTGATCCTATAAGTAAACCTTAAAAAATCATACTGGTTTTAATCTGAGAACTAAGTTCTCTATAAATACATCTTAGTTTCTTCGTCATTTGTATACAGACTCAACATCTTTTTTGTGATACCATCCTTTAAATAGAAAATGGAATGTAAACAAATGAATATTTACGGTGTGTCACAGGAAAACGATTTTCTGATACATTTTTTTCTGATACATTTTAACATATTTGGCCCAGGTTCAAGAAGACGTACCTCTAGGCAAGCTTGTTACTTCAACATATCCGTGGGCAGCCAGGTCTTGAGCGAGAGTTCCGAGATGATACTCCTCGGCAGTTGCAAACGCCGTGCAGTGCATCAGGTCCTGTTTCGGCGAGATTAGCACGACATGGGTTACCGAGAGGTTCAAGCGTCTGTGAGGACTATCGCCTTCCAGGGCTCCGTTTTGCAAAAGCCAGCACTTGAGAGTTTTGTCAAACGTCTCAAAGGTTCATGGTAAGGGTGAGAGAAGGAAGCTACAGACAGGGAGATGGATTTCAGCCCAATCCGTGACAGGATGTTCTCCCACCGGCCACCAAAAAGACAGACGGGCTCCCCAGAAAACAGAACCGCCCCCTCCCCGTGGTGGTGCCGCAAACACACCTTGAACGAATGATACGGAGAGGATTAAGGCATCACATGGGCCTGGGTGGAATGATCTTTCCAGTCTCTCCAAACCTGAGTTGCTGTGACTTTTACATAGCAGTATTACTATTTAAGGTCATTTCATAATTTGCTGCTAGCCTTTATAAAGCTTTTATATAATTTTTTAAAAGTTTTTATTTACTTTGAGAGAGAGAGACTGAGTGAGCACATGTGCACACAAGCAGGGGAGGGGCAAAGAAAGAAGGTGAGAGAGAGAATCCCAAGCAGGCTCTGCACTGTCAGCATGAAGCCCGGTGCAGGGCTTGAACTTAGAAACCGTGAGATCATGACCTGAGCTGAAACCAAGAGTCGAACACTTAACTGACCAAGCCACCCAGGAGCCCCCAGAGATTACTTTAAATCTATAAATGAAGTACAGAACTTTCTACTCTGGTTCACATTAAATAAAACATTCTGTGTATCTGAGAATGTGTCCCTGTGTCATGAGTGCGTGGGGTCTCGTCCGTGCGCACGTGCACACCTGCATGGTGTATGTCTGTGTAGTACACACACAGGGGTACACACACAGGAGTACATACAGGGGTGCACACACAGGAGCACACACACACAGTGAGTACACACACAGGAGCACACACACAGGAGCAAACCCACAGGAGCAAACACACAGGGGCACACGCACACACGGGCACACACACAGGAAGCAGTATGGCGCAGCACAGAACTTTTGTCAAACTCTAAGTCACAACCCATCAGTGAATCCCGCTACCGATTTGGCTGGCCCAAACCAGCTTAAGAAAAAGTTAAACACAATAAAATAGAAAATATTACAGTGCCTTAGTCATAGTAAGGGTAAATGTTACTTTATGAAGTTTTCTGTCATTTATATCTAAGTATGTACTATGTAAAATACATTTCTCCTAGGGATGAAGTCAATAAAGTTCAAAAGCTGTTGACACAGGCGTTAAAGAGTTCAGCACAGAATTTGAATATTAAAAAAATCAGAATGACAAAATGCCTACTTAGAGGACTGCTGTGAAGTTTAGACGAGCTGGTGAGTGTCAAGTGCTCAGAACCATGGCTAGCGCAAATGGCCAATCACAGTTAGATTAGTCATTACCCTATGGGTATGTTTAAACCATCAAAATGTATGGAGGCGAAAAAGTTTATCAAGTAATTTACATCTGAATTTTCACATGTTCACAGTTTTGTATTTCCGATCAGAACATGAGTGATTCTATGGTCATGTGGTACATATGGTGTTTTGGCCCACCACTCGTGAAGAGGTTTATGAGTCACTAAATCAAAATTTACTCCTAGGATTTACTCATGTCACCATTAACCTCTTTCCCTTTCTGTTATGTTCCTAGTACAAAATCTCAGAAAAGTAGTATTTCTGTCACCTAATTCCTGGCCCTAACTCAAGAAATGGCCTAAGCTTGCTTTGCCTTTTCTTCCATCTGTTATGCCATTCTGGTGTTTTTTTTTTTTTTTTTTTTAATGTTTTTATTTTTGAGAAAGATCAGAAGTGTGAGCAGGGAGGGATGAAGAGAGAGGGAGACACAGAATCCAGTGCAGGCTCCAGGCTCTGGGCTGTCAGCACAGAGCCTGATGTGGGGCCCAAACTCACAAACCGTGAGATCATGACCGGAGCTGAAGTCAGACGCTCAGCCGACTGAGCCACCCGGACGCCCCTCTCATGTGTGACTTAAAAAGCAGCAGAGGAATAAACAGAGGCCCTGAGGAACCACACAAACTGAAAAACCTAAAATCAATCAAATATCTACTCATCAGCAAAATGATTTTATCTCAATTAGAAAAAAAAGCAAAGTCAGTCAAGGAGAAACTGTTGCTGAAAGTGAGGATAAATGGATGCAGTTCACCGTCCTTTTCCAGGCAGGCATCTGGTAAGCGGATTCCCAGAGTTACTACAAAGGTAAGCACCTGCTGATACACAAATCGTAGGCACCCACACAGCCTGAGTACAGTTGCTGGAGTACAGGAATCACTTATGTGCTTAAGGTTTAGAAATTCGAGCACTATCTGTTCTCTTAAGGTTTCGTGGCGTTAGAAGAGCTATCAGGACGTGAGATTAACCTGGAGGAAAGAAAGGAATCCTGCCAGCAGGAACCAGGTACGGCCACGGTGGGCAGGCTGTTGGGCAGGAGACCCAACAAATTTACTGAAACTTGCTAAGCAAAATCACGGAATATTAGATTCATGTCAGAATTACTTCTGTGATTACTGAAGCTGACACACCCGGTCTGGGCTGGAGAGAGCCGAGCTGGAGGCAAAGAGATGAGATAAAAAAAAAGATAAGAGATAAAGAGACCAGGGAGCCTGGGTCCAAGAACTATCCAGGAGAGGATCTTCCCATAACCGTACTGAAAGTGGCAGAGGCCACCTGTCTCGAGAATCAGAATTGTACACTGGCAGCTCAGAGTACTAGCCAACTCAAAAGCTGACCCATATAGGTTTTTTTTTGTTTTGTTTTTCTTAAATGTTTATTCATTTTTGAGAGAAAGTGTGAGCGGGGGATGGGCGGGAGGCAGGGACAGAGGATCTGAAAAGGGCCCTCAGTGAGCCTGATGCGGGGCTTGAACTCACAAACTGTGAGATCTCGACCTGAGCCGTAGTCAGACGCTGAACTGACTGAGCCACCCAGGCGCCCTGACCAGGGAGCGCTTTTAAGATTTGAATTCGCCATTAACAACAAATTGAGATTTCACACAAAATCCAGGTTTCCACCAAGATTTGATCACGTGGAAGATCTGGCAATAAGCAGCTGGAGCTGAGGAGGGGGTCCCAGTTCTCCAGCCCACCCAGTCCCTCCCCCCCCACGTCCCTGCCTGCTTCGCCACGGTTCCTTGCTGAGCAGACCCGTCCGGTGCACTCTTGAGGGTGGGACAAGGCAAAGCATTCAATCACTACCTCCATGAGAAAATACATTCTGAGTCCAAAAATTATAAATAAATTTTGAAACACAATCTGCTTTTACTTCACCATTCCAAGGATTTTTGCAGACTTTCTGAAGATTGTCGCTGTGTCTCCTGTTTAGCTTGGCCCCAAGCTCTGGCCAGTGTCACAGAGCTTACACGGACTGCCACACTACTTTCTGTATCCTCAAGCATCCTGGGCTCGGTCTCTCCGTGAGTTATGGCTTCTTCCACTAATTAATGATTCACAAAGGTTTTCAGTTTGATTTGTTAGACCGACCTTTTTCTAGGTTTGTAGCCTTTGCTTTAAGTTTCAAGACTGCACTGAAATCCATTTGGTAAAGGGAAAGAGGCCCATGGAGTGTGTTGTGGTCCCGTTGTTTCCCTATTAATTACACTGATATATTGTGAGAAGCTTTTGTTTTCATACGTCTTTTTCTGGATTTTTATAATAAATCATATACAGAGAGCACGCACAAATTTCAGATTTTAGGACAGGGATCAACAATTTGTTCTTTAGTAGATGGGTCAAACCAGCCTCAAATAGTTACTGGATATAACACCTAAATTTAGGCCTTTCTATTTTAAAATGTTAAAAAAAAAAAACTAAAATTGAAAGCCAAGAAAGCCACTGTGTTTTAATATGTTTCACTTTGCTGGCCACAGAAAACAGGTCCCAGCAGATGGGGCTAGAAATCTATACACAATCCTTGTTTCAGCTCATCACACGCTCTGCTGGAACACTCTTCTTAAAAAAGAAAGTTTATTTTTATTCACATTCTAGTACTGTAGAAAATGAATGCATTACTGTAATGTTGCCTCTAAATTACAAAAAGAAAAACGCATGTTTTTCTTGTTGTGTACAGACTGTAGATGAAAGTTACAAAACACAGATACGTTTTACATTCCCAGAACAAAGCTTTAGCTTTCAAGTTTCCTGACTCTGCCCCATGGCGAGAAAGCCTTCTGTCCACCCAGTACACAGATGCATACGGGCACACACACCAGTGACACAAAAAGTTCACAAAACAATATTTATCTCCACCGTCAGTAATGTGCTCTGATGCTTTCTATTGTATTTCACTAAAAACCAAAAAACCAAAAGCCAACCAACCAACAATTAATAATCACCCACCAGTTCACTCTGCAGTACAAGGGCGTGCCCGTCGCCGTGCTGCTCCGAGCAGTGGCTCCCATCCTCTAGCAAGCGCTTCCTGAGACACGACACACCAACACGGAACACTGTTGCTGCCATGATAAACCCTGAGCCAACAGCAAGTGGGCTGAATGTGTGAGTACGCTATGATCTCTGCAAATGACACTGGGCAAAGGTCTGAATCCAGCACAGAGGGTAGTGATCCACCTCACCCAGCCAGTCCCGGGAGCACGCTGCGTGGCTGGGCAGAGAGGGTGAGTCAGGAGCAAGTGTGGCGAATGACACTAAGCACACCCGCTCTCTGGTGCAAAGCAGGGTCCTTCCCGTCTCTGTCCAGAGCGGGAGAAAGGGTCATCCAGCCACAAACGATTCGCCGGCCCCAGGATGCCCATGTGGGAATGGGGTGGCCCTCTGTCTGGGGCAGATAAAAGCCAGTCTTCGGCCCTGGGGATACAGTCCCTAGTCACACTGCAAGCCTGCGTTCGCTTGTGAAGAGTAAGATCATCAAAAGAAAGTTCCCGGGGAGCCTGGCTGGCTTACTGGGAAGAGTAAGGAACTCCTGACCTCAGGACCATGAGGTCGAGCCCCACACTGGGTGTAGAGATTACTAAAGAAAAAATAAATAAACTTAAATGCTGTTGGAAGCATAACATTTTTTATTATTTCCATGTGCTTTCAGAAAGACAACATATTGTTTGTTTTTTGCAAAACTCCAACTGGGGTCTCACCTGTTATGTTCTATAATATCTCATCTATGAGAGCCCAGCAAATATATAATTCCTTAAATTCAGTGATAGAAAACCATAATTTCTCAGAAAACATTTTTATGTTTTTCTTTTTTCTCCCCGTTAAAGAACAAAAAATGTATGACTGAGGAGGATTCCCTTGTTTCTTTAATCATTGGGTTTCTCAGAACTGAATGTTCATCTAGATTATTCGTACCAGGTAATTTCTCTGTTCATGTCAATTGTTTGCTCCATCTCAAATGCAATGCTTTATCTCATTTAAAACTATATTAAATTTTGAAAATCTACTTCAAACCCTTTCCTGGAAGCCGAAAAAAACATCCTTTAAAAAAAAACACACACACACAACCTAGAATTCAAGAAAATTGCCTCCAAGTCTAAGGACAGCCCAAAGAAATAATGCCTCTTTGAGACTGTTTTATAATCAATAACTTATTTAAAAAAGTGGCATCTCTGACCATGTCAGCCTCTTCATTAAGAAACTGATTACTAGGGCACCTGGGAGGCTCAGGTGGTTGAGCGTCCAACTCTTGATTGCAACTCAGGTCATGATCCCAGAGTTGTGGGATCGAGCCCCATATCGGGCTCTGTGCTGAGCACAGAGCCTGCTTGCAGGTCCCTCCCTCTACCCTTCTCCCCTGCTCACGTGCACACTCTCTCTCAAATTAAAAAAAAAAAGGAAAGAAAAAAAGTGACGATTATTCTCTGTGCTGCTAGTTGTAACAAAAGAAAAAAAGTGAGATCCCTCTCTTGGATCAGCCACGAATTCAGGTTTTTAGATTTCATGTCATCTGTCACTTAAATACTAAATTTCCCAAATGATCACAAAGCTAAACAATACAATTAAAAAATCAGAAGCTACAGGGAGCCTAGGTGGCTCAGCTGGTTAAGCATCCGATTCTTGGTTTCAGCTCCGGTCATGAGCTCATGGTTTGTAGGTTCAAGCTCCACATCAGGCTCCACGCTGGCTTGGGATTCTCTCTCATGTGCTCTCTGCCCCTCCCCTGCTCAGTTATGTGGTTTCTCTCAAAATAAAACCCCACAAACTAATCATGCTCAGGTGCTCCTCAGAATGAAGATTTTAAGACAGACATTCTACTCTGTTTTCTGAAAGTTCAGAGGCCTGATTTTTTTAAGTATTCTCAATTCTCATTTTTAATGTTGATGACCACAGACATCAAAGATCCCTTTGCCTCTCTTCTCTCCTTTCTAATTTAATAAGTAACTATTACATGTAAGACAGGTTTTACCATCAGGCTTCTAAGGTCTCGTGGCCAGCTCTCTTATGTTCACAGGAAGTAACAGACACTAGGTTACAGTGCAAGTGAGGACTGTGACACAGAAAGTCACCATCACACATTTACCTCATTTACAGAGAGGACTGGAAGGTTGGTCCTGGATGGCTGCCTGGTCCTCGATGCTTTCAGTGGTCTCTTGATTTGCGGAAAATCTTGTTTAGGAACAACTGTTTCCGTTGATACAGACGAGTAATGCCGCTCTAATATTTTTATAAACCACTTAGAACCTAATAGACTTGGTTTGTGAGTCACTTTCCTGTGAGTACTAAAAGATTTCCTGGTCGGAAGGTGTACTTTTTCATGTTGGCAATGTGCAGCACTTAATGGAGACAGTATGTTTGTATTTGATATTTTCTGACTTGTTTCCAGGACCTGGGACTTACTTGAACCGCCCGCCGCTGTCTCAGGAAAGAACAAATCCAAGTTTTGACTTCTTGTCACGGTGCTGCACGTCATAGTCCCAAAGTCCTTAAGTGGTTTTAACGTCTGATGAACAAGTCTTGGGCACTGATACACTTTTGATAAAACACAGTGAGATCCGGCCAGGGCTCTGAAAAGTCTGGGTGACATTGCCACATCCCAAGCTAAAGGAGAAAGAATTAGAAGTTCAAGGCTTTTTTGTTTTTCTTGTAATGCTTTCAAACATACACAGTATTTTCCTAGGTAATAAGCATATTTCTGTAAAAACATTTGCAAAACAAATACACCTTGGGGCGCCTGGGTGGCTTAGTCGGTTAAGCGTCAGACTTTCGCTTAGGTCATGATCTCGCGGTTCGTGGGTTCGAGCCCCGCGTTGGGCTCTGTGCTGACTGCCAGCTCAGAGCCTGGAGCCTGTTTCAATCTGTGACTCCCTCTCTCTCTGACCCTCCCCTGCTCACACTGTCTCTCTCTCTCTCTCCCCTAGAAATAAATTTAAAAAAACAAAAAAAACAAAAAAAACAAATACACCTTAAGTCAAGTCAATACAGCCTAAGTTGAGTATGAGGTTAAGAAAATCAACACAAGTGTTTCCCCCACCTTGCCCTTCATCAGCCTCTGGCCTTTCTGGAAGATTACAACACTATAAAGCTAGTGACATGACAGGGACCTAAAAAAGAAAAATGGTGATGGGATCTCTTTTCTTACTTTGTTAGCATTTGAACCATTTAAAAAAAAATCTCTACTTCTCTACTTCTAAATTCCTTTATTCAAAAATTATTCAATCAGCTCAACAGTGAGTTAGGGCCATGAAAGGGCAGTGTCCCTGCCATCAGGGGTTAATGGTCTCCTGGAGATGGGCATTTTCAGCTGCTCAGTATAACTCAGTGGAAGAGGTCTTAGGTTCTACGAAAGAGCTACAGTACAAGAGGAGGGGGAACACACTAGGAGCTCCCCCACTTCCACACCAAGAGTCAGGAAACGTTCTCAGAAAGATTCCAGCTGCTTCTCGAACGGGAAAGGGCTTTTCAGGTTGAGACTGGGCCTGTTAGTGGGGGTAAGGGATGTGAGATGTCCAAAGGACACACACTGCATATGTAAATAATCTCCCCCACTTACATCATCATAAAATATCTGTTCTGTAAAGGTAAGCCTATTAATAGGCAATCAATACCAATAATTTAGGAAAATTTCGTGTTAGGTGCTAGAGATATAAGAGTGAATCACGGATCTCAGAATTCACAGTCTAGCTGGGGAAACACAATAATGTGGCAAGTTCAGAACAAAGCTATGTACCAATTGCTACGGGGCCAAGAGAAGAGAGCATCTCGGGTGACGGGTGGGTAGGACATAGTGACAGAGGTGACGTTTGAACTGGGTCTCAAAAGGGCAGAGGGATCATCAAATCAAACAGTCTGAGTACAGAGTGCTGTTTGTCTGACAACCAGGGTGCCACTTCAGGGGGTAAGTTGCAGGAGATTAGGACTGAAAAGGAGCCGGTCGCCAGGCAGTAAGTAAGGCAAAAGTATCTACAGGTAGGGGGAAGCCACAGCTTTGCAACGTGACACTCACATGGTCCGATGTATAAGAAACCTATGTTTGGTACCGAGGTAGACGGGAGCCGAGGGGGCCTGGGACCTTACTTGGCACTTTCTGCACACCAGGCCCTCCGCCTTCCCTCACCACAACCCCGGGAGGCATTTTACAGCCGCAGAAGCCAAGGCCGAGAGGCGGGCTGCTCAGGGAGCAGGTTGCTGAGATGTCATTACAACCCAGGCTTTTCCAATTCCAAAGACAGCACGCGACCGCTGCGATGTCCCACCTACCTCCAGGAGGAAGAGGACAGGGGGAGTCACGGCGATGGGCAGGGGATAGAAGCCACTGCTTTCAAAATACCTCAAAAGCTGGAATTGTGTGTTTAGTTCTAGCCACAGGAGCTGTTACCCTTCCCCTTTAATTAGTACCATCCCCTGCCGGCTCCACCAGCCGGCTCTGGGGAGCCTAATTACAATAAATGATAGAAATTTGTACACAGTCTTCTGTCCTCTTCGAGGAAATTCTTACCTTGAAATTAAAGACTGCCTTCCTGCAGAGGCTACGCAAAGCACTGGGCAAAGAATGCAAACACTACCAGACAAACCAGAAGTGTGTTTTCTCTTCGTCTTTGCAAAGAAAGACAGATGTAGCATTTAAGGTGTCCAACACACACACACACACACACACACACACCACACACACACTTAGGCTTTGTGAAAAACCGAGGCGCATCTCAGGGAAGTTAAAATTTAATTGTACAAACGAAATCTAAAGGTTAAAGGTTTGTTAGATTGCTAATTACTCTGAAAGCTCTGAGTAAGCTTTGTGCTGATCGGAGGTGGACGGGGCTCTCCAGCCCCCTAGCCTGAGGGCCCTGACCGATCCCTTCTTCTTCAGTCCCTCCCTCCCAGGGTCATATGCTCCCAGCTGCAGAGTAGCCCTGAAGCACTTGAAATGTGCTTCAGGAACACCAAAATTTTCTTGTGCTTTGTATTTTATACTTAATACAAAAAAATTAAGTATCTCCCTAATTTTTACACTAAGTTGCTGAAATAATATTTTTAGATAAACTGTGCTAAATCAAGTACATTAAAATTGATGTCACGTGTCTATTTTTACTTTTAAAACCTCTAGAAAACTTTGAATGCTGTTATGTGTCTTGCACTGTATTTCTAATGCAGAGTCCTGCTCTAATCTGTCATTATCAGTAACCGTAACCTCATGTTCTCAATTTCATGCATTCTGTTCCAATCACCATGACTGGTCCTTTTTTTTTTTTTCTGAGGAGGGGCTAAGTGAGCAAGGGGCAGAGAGAGACAGAGGAAGGGAAAGAGAGAGAGAGAGAGAGAAATAGAGAGAGGCAGGGCTCATGTTCCTGGATGTTCCTTGAGTTCCTTGAACTCACAAACAGTGAGATCGTGACCTGAACCAAAGTCAGATGCTTCACCACTGAGCCACCCAGGCACCCATGTCTGGTCTTTCAAGCTCACTCCTCCTCTTAATTCAAATTCTCCGTCCCCAACTGGACCAAACAGTCCAATGATACAAACACCCTTTCACTGTCACTCACTCCCCACTTCTGCCACACTCAGCCTACACTCCGTGGTCTACCATCCCTCTCCCACATACCTCAAATCCTTTGCATCCCTCTCTCGTCCACGTGCCCATGTGACATAACATCAACCAGAATCAAATCTACCTCACCTGTACTCCTGAACGTGGCTAAAGGCAACCAACCAACCAACCAACCAACCAACCATGCCAACTGGTCTTACTGTAGAATCATGACCACTTCCTGTAGAAGCGCCCTTCATGCTGCTCAAGAGCCTTAACCTATTTCCCCACCATAGTCCACTCTGTGCCTCTCCTCACACCTCTAAAGCCTCCTCCCTTCCTCTTTCACTGACAAAACAAACAATCAGAAGAGATTTTCCACACACTCTCACCATGATCCGCTTGCCCGCCTCCTGCTTCTGTGCCCGTGGATTCTGTCTTCCCTTCTGCTGGTCCTCGTCAAGTCTCACCCCTTCTTGCCTGCAGCAGGAATGATCACACTCTTCTTTTCTCTTTCATGCTATTTACTTTTCCATCTTTATAGCACATCCCTATTAGTATATGACTGTGCTTTAATTTCTCTCATCTTATAAAAACAACTCTCCCCTGACCCCACCTTCCCTTCTGTATACTATTTACCCTTTCTCTGAGTTCCGTTCCTTTAAGAGGTGTTTTATTTACTGTCTCTCACTCCTGTTCTCTGAGTTTCTTGAACCCATTCCAATCAGGCTTTCATCCCTTCCACTTTACCAAAACCCACTTGTTAAGGCCACCAATGACTTCCACATCTTAAGTCCAAGGTCACTTCTTGGGTCTTCATTTTACCTGACTTATCAGCAAGATCAGATTAGTTGATCACTCCACCCTCCTGGAAGCACCTTCCTCACGTGGCTTCTAGAATACCACACTGGCTACTTTCCTTCCTCCTACCTTACTGGTTGCACTTTGTCTCTTCTGTGTTTTCCTATCCCATTAACAATCGAAAGCACCACTGCTTAATATTTGGGCCGTTTTTCTTCTCTATTCTCAGCTCCTTGATATTATCTACACATCGATGAATAGCAGATATCTACCTCTACATGAAAAATGTAACATGCTCAAAACTGAACTTCTAAAATCTTCCCACTAAGTCTATTCTTCCCACAGTCTTCCCCATTCACAAAACAGCAAATACACCCTTATCTTTGCTAAAGGCAAAAGCCTATAATCCATGTTGCCTCTTCAGTCCCCAGACCCAGTCTGTCAGCAAATCCCGCTGGCTTTATTTGTAACACATCTCAACTAACACTGCTACCACCCGGGTCTAAGGTGCTGTCTTTCTCACGATTATTGTAATAGCCACGAAAGGGCATCCCCGCTTCTGTTCTTCATCTCCTACAGATCCTTCTCAACACAGCAACACAGCAACCGAAGTGATCCTCTGAAGACGCAAGTTGGATCACATCTTTCTTCTTGCACAAAATGTGATGCTGGCCTCTCATCTCACTTGCAATAAAAGCTAAAGACCTTCAACTGGACGCATGGTCCTACATTCTCTGGCCCTTGATCACCGCGGTAATGTCTCTCGTAGCTCTAGTCTTGCTCATTTTGCTCCAGGCACTTCGTCCTTTGGATCTTTGTACTTACTGTTTGTTATGCTCTTCTCCTAAGACTCTGTGAGGCTCATTCCCTCACCTCCTTCAGATTTCTGCTCCAGTAGACTCCTACCCAGTGAAGTCTTCCCCAACAGAGCCCAGCGCGGGGCCTGAACCCACAACTGGTGAGATCATGCCCAGAGCCGACGTCGGCTGCTTAACCGACTGAGCCACCCAGGCACCCCTCAACCACTTCATTTAAAACTCACAACCGGGGCGCCTGGGTGGCTCAGTCGGTTAAGCGTCCAACTTTCCCTTAGGTCATGATCTCGCGGTTCGTGGGTTCGAGCCCCGCATCGGGCTCTGGGCTGACTGCCAGCTCGGAGCCTGGAGTCAATTTCAGAGTCTGTATCTCCCCCTCTCTCTGACCCTCCCCTGCTCACGCGGTCTCTGTCTCTCTCTCCTAGAAATTAAAAAACAAAAACAAAAACGAAAAAACAACCTCACAACCAAGACCCACTATTTTCCTCCACTTTGTATTTTTCCATTGCATTTAACATCACTTGCGTACCTTGTATTTCTAATTTGTCAACTCATCCAACAAGGATGAACTTTGTTCCTACCTCGTGCCACATGTGCCCGACTCGCTGGTGATACACGTAAAAATAAAAGACAAAAATTCCTATGTCTTGAACCTTACACTACATGGGACGTGAAAGCCATACCGACTTCTACAAGTCAGTAAAATATATACTAAATAGTGACAAAGCTGGGGGCGCCTGGCTGGCTCAGTCGGGGGAGCCAACACGGCTTGAGCTCGGGGCTGTGAGTCTGGGTCCCACATTGGGTGTAGAGATTACTTCAACAACAACAATGACAAAGCTAAAGGAGAAACCATAAAAGGAAAGAATAGATTTCTCTGTCTCTTCCCTAGAATGTAAACTTTTTGAGGGTAAGACTGGTGTTCCGTTCCTGCTGTGTCTTCTGTGACCAGAGTGCCCAGTATAGGGTGGGTATTCAACTCACATTTCTGAATGAAATCCAAGGCGGCTACTCAGTTACTTGGCACATTTTCTACTCTTTAAGAACAATAATACCAAATAAGAACACCGTTATCAGCCGGGCTCCGATCCGATGGATAAGTGGCGCTAATCTTTGGGAGCATGCCTTCCAACTCCTTACGCTCAATTTTCAAAAAATCCTTGGGGTAACCGCTATGTACTGGCTCAGAATAGGGTTCACTAAGTGTTTATAGNTTGTTTTTTTTTTTTTTTTTTTTTTTTTTACTCCCAGCCAAGTCAACCAAAGATCACCGCAGCGGTACCGGAGGGGACCCGAGCGGTTCAGAGCTGCCCGGTGCAAAGGTTGGGGCCCCGGTGCAGGACCACGCAACCCGCTAGGGAAAGGCGGTGCACTAACCTCTCCGCCGGCAGACACGAGGGACGTGCCCAGCGCGCAGGCTTCCGTGACCCGGCTGCAAATGACGCAGAGCAGCAACCGCAGCTCCCGCTTTCCGCAGCCAGCTCCGCCGCTCGGGAGACCCTCCCAGCGCCCGCACTGCGCAGGCGCACAGGACTGCGGGCGGGCAGAGCGCCAGCCGCCCGCTACACGTGACCGCCGGACCACGTGATCCGCGTCGCCGCGACCTTTTCCGCTCCCCAGTGCCTGGGTCCTCCCGGTCCCTGCTTGCTTCCGCCTCCGCCCGCTTCCTTATTCCGCTGCTCTCGTCACCCTCAACTGTCCCCGCCCTCGTCCCCGGAAGATCTCCGCGTCGTCGAGCGCGCCGTTGTTTGTCTCTTCTACGGGCACCAAATAAAGTTTCCTCATTCAAAAGCATTTCTGTAGCCCACGCCCCTCCCTTTCTCAGCTCCTCCTTCGCGCGGGCACCGCCTCTCTTCCTGCGGCGGGTGCGACGCGAGCTTGGGCGCCGGCAGCTTGGAGACTATGGCGGTTCCTCCGGCGTCCCTTTCGGGACGGGACGTAGGGTTCGTGTCGCTTTCCTCGCCCAGTCCCTCCGCTCCTCTTCCTGCTCCGCGCGTTTGCGGAAAGTCTGGCCTCGCCGGGAACCCTTGGGTTGACATCGGGGGAGCTGCGTTGGGCCGATGGGCCCCGCTCCCGGGCGCGTCGGCTCGGCTTCCTCCGATGCCGGGGAGCGAGGCGGCCCGGGACGGGGGAC
>NW_027532015.1:1824888-1832385 GCF_008692635.1 Crocuta crocuta | reverse complement strand
TCCCTGCGGCTGCCCGCCGGGCTGCGGCCCGGCTCGGCTGCCCGCCTTCTCCCTGGGCGCTGGGAGCGGACTGCCCGGAGTCCTCGGGTCACCCCGCCCGAGTCCTCGTTCGGGCGTTTCCGTGGCTTGGGTTTTAATTTGTGGGGTCTTTCAAGTGATGGACGCTGCTGCTTTTTTACTCCTCGTGACTGTCTTGCGAGTGTATGCCTCCTCTGTTCTCTTTCAGGGTGTTGCAGCGGCATGGCTTTAGTCATTTTTCATTTATTTCATAAACGCACTTTTGGGGGGCTAAAATTTTCTGCAAAAGTTAGGAATCTCCTTGCTATCGAGAAATGTGTTTCTTCCTGTTGCCGATGAGATTAGTTTGTGGTCTCACTATTAATGCCTGCAGCTTTTCGCCTTTTTCGCGGCATCAGATTTCTACATCAAGTTGTGGACGACCGTAAAAAATACGTATTTATATAAATTGAATGGCCAAATTTATATTTGATATATGTCCTACTGCGAAACACCGGGGGAGGGGGCGGGGAGGCGGGGCAGGTGCGGAGGAGCTATTAGAGGAAATTGACCTTGTTCAGAGTGGACTGAGGCCGGAGAGGCGATGGTGGCCCCGAATTGAAGCAGATACTCATTGAGAGTTATGCAAATTAGAAGGGAGTGTGCAGAACCGTAAATTTGGAGTCCTAGGTTCCTCTGGCTCCACCCTAGTCCTAACCTGGGACTTGACCCTCGCAGACGCAGGTCACTGAAGAAATCCGGAGGACATTTGGTACTGTTGACCTTTGCGCAAGTTTGGGGGGTCAGTTGTCGTTAAGGGGCCCTGACACCCCTCCTCCTCCCTTCCCCCAGTAGAAATTCTGCATATAACTTTTGACTCCTCCAAAACTTAAATACTGTACTTTGTGTCTGGTGATCTGAAGATACAAACGAACTGATCAACTATATTTTGTGCTCTAAAAATGCACAAAATTTCATCACTTACTAAAGTCTGTTTTTTCTAACTGAATCCTATGCAGTTGCCTAAAAAATTGTTTCTATATGAAATGATAGTCTGCAAATCTTGATTTTTGTAGGTCTAAAACAAAATACCTTTTAATTTTTTTCAATGCAAGTATGGTCACGTTTTTCCTCCAGCTTTTTTCATTCTTTGACACTTCTAGAAAATTTCTTGATTTCTTTGGTTGGGAAAGTGAAATAAATGGTAAGTAACATCTTGTTTGGGAGCAGAGTAGGATGGAAGGAGTCCTTGTGCAGGTAGAGAAGGGAGCAGAAAAAATCGTAAACCTTTGAAAAGAAAAAAAATTGGCTAAGAATGTCGACTAAGAGAAAAGGGAGTAGCAGGTTCATAAGTAGCTTTCATTCTTTATGTTCTAATACGTGAGAGACCTTCATGGACTTTTACATCCATTGCCTGGTTCAACTTTCCAAGTAGGTGAAGTCAGTAATAACCCTGGAGCTAGATCCTGTTTGATATTTAAGATGATTCTTTTTCTGTCCTGTCTTGTAGTTGAACTAGTTTCTTATTCAGGAAAATAAAAGGATTAGAATGGGAAAGATAAGATTGATGGGAACAGGGGGGCGCCTGGGTGGCTTAGTCAGTTAAGCGTCCGACTTTCGCTTAGGTCATGATCTCGCGGTTCGTGGGTTCGAGCCCCGCGTCGGGCTCTGTGCTGACTGCCAGCTCGGAGCCTGGAGCCTGTTTCAGTCTGTGACTCCCTCTCTCTCTGACCCTCCCCTGCTCACGCTGTCTCTCTCTCTCTCTCCTAGAAATAAATAAAACATTAAAAAAAAATTAAAAAAAAAAAGATTGATGGGAACAGGCTCAAGGGGAGAATCTGGGATTAGAGGCACAAAGACTGTTCGCTTTCATGACACGTGTAACACCAGAGAAATTTGCAGATTTTCCTGTCTTAATGTAGTAGTCAAACAATGCTGGCTTACTTTATAATCCTTGTATGAAAGGGATTTGAATTCAAATGAGCTGTTCTAGAAACAATGATGGCCAATGTGCTGGTATTAATGCTAAGTAACATACTGTGTATGTGGCTCTCTTTTCTAGATCATTCGCATATCTTACAATTAAAGACAGAATACCACAGATCTTAACCAAAGCTATTGATACATTGCATCGACATAAAAGTGAATTTTTTGAGAAACACGGAGAGGTAATATTGTGTTTTAACTTTTTTTGTTAACTCTTTAACAGAAACACAATAACCCTTTCTTGTCTGTGGTAATGATCATTCCTCCTGAAGATAAGAACTCTTGGTCTTAAAAAGGCAGAATAGATAAGACAGGATAATGTATGTCCTCTTTGATTTTTAACTTAAGAATTCTGAATATCCATGTTTATATTAGTTTGTAAAAGACATAAAACGTAGCTTTGAAATCTAGTATTTTTTTTCCTTCTTTAGAATCTTAAAAATGTGTTACGCTAGAGGACTTCTTCCTGTATAAATTAACTGTTTACATATGTATATTTAAATATAGAGCATTCAGATATACTTTTAAATATTTAAACATTTTTTTCCTGTTTCTGCAGAAAGGCACAGAAGCTGAAAAGAAAGCAATTTCTCTTCTTTCTAAATTACGAAACGAATTGCAAACAGATAAACCAATAATCCCCTTTGTTGAGAAGTTTGTTGATACGGACATATGGAATCAGTACCTAGAATATCAACAGAGTCTTATAAATGAAAATGATGGGAAACCCAGGTGGTTTTATTCACCTTGGTTGTTTGTAGAGTGCTACATGTATCGTAGAATTCATGAAGCAATTATCCAAAGGTAAGTATATAACATCAGCTGATACATGTTTAGAGAACTTAACGCTTTTACAGAATTATAGAATGAAAAGTTTAAACAGTGGAAGCCAGAATTCAGTACAGCAGATATTAATGGCAGGATCAGATATTTCTGCAGATGTTATCAATATAGTAAATTCTTAGCAATTATAACTGAGTTGCTTAGAATTCAGCTATTCTAATAGCTGAATAAAATAATATCGGAATAAAAATTCTTATGAAGATTGTAGAGTAAAACGAATTGTACCAGGACACCTGGGTAGCTCAGTTGGTTGAGCGCCCCAACTCTTGACTGTAGCTTGAGCTATGATCCCAGGGTCATGGGATCGAGCCCTGCATTGGGCTCTATGCTGAGTGTGGAGCTTGCTTAAGAGTCTCTCTTTTTCTTTCTCTTCCCTCCTCCTTCTCTCCCTCTCTCCCATTTACAAGCCTCAAAAAGAAATTAGTCTCCTTTTTTAGCCATTTTTCATTTTTGATTTAAAAAAAAATCTTTTACTCCATTTGATTTGCGCACATCATTCTCCTGAAATTGCTCTGAGTGACCCTGGGCTCTACATGAACCCCAGAGGAGAACGAGGCACTGTCACTGACAGGGCGTTTAGTAGTGTGCCCCGGGTGCTGAGGAGAATTCCAAAAGTGCTTGAACAAGGGCGGCATCCTCGGAATAAGGGTCTCGCTTCCCAGGGTGACTGACTGGAAGGAGACAGCAACCATGTGGACGTATGCATTCTGGTGTGTGTTTGTCTGTTTTTTAAGTCAGTCCCACTGCAGTCACATTGTTTTTATCCTGAGGTAGATGATCCAAGGAAGAAGTTGCTAATTTAGAAGATCACATTATCTGGGGCACCTGGGTGGCTCAGTCGGTTAAGCATCCGACTTCAGCTTAGGTCATGGTCTCAAGGTTCATGAGTTGGAGCCCCATGTCAGGCTCTGTGCTGATAGCCTGGAGCCTGCTTGGGATTCTGTGTCTCCCTCTCTCTCTGCCCCTCCCCCGCTCTCAAAAATAAAAATTGCAAAAATCAGATGAGCTGAATGCCTTGTATATTTGGTTTTGTAAAGTCCATGATGTTCTTATTTATGCCTTGCTAGTTCTGTTTCTCTTGGGCTGCCATTATTTGATCTCTCATTTGGAAAACTTAAAGACCTAGCCACAGCACATACATCACCACCGGTCAGAGTCCACTTGGGAGTAAAGGTTGCCCTAAAACCCCCCAGAAAACTACACATACATGATGAAATTTGTCATTATAATAAAATTTATTATCGTGAATTTTCTCTCTGATTTCTCTCAAGTAGTTGCTATGTTCCCAAAGTGCTCGATGTTTCACTCTCTTGGTGACTGGCACATTGTATTCAAATATTTATATGCATATGTTTGTAACTTAGAACACTGTCACATTTAGCACCCAAAAAATGTTTGCTAAACTAAAGCAGTTATCTTAAATTTTTGTTTCTCTCTCCTTTTGCTCTGGAAACTGTACCGGTAAATAATTTTGGATAGAGTCACTATAATTATTTAAAATTCCAGTAAAATCTTGACTAGGGGACTTCTGACAGTTAACTAAAATGAGTTTGGGGATTTATTTTTTGTGTAATTGAATTGATTTAGTGTGTGTAATTAGGTAATTATTCATTTTTCTGTAATAGATCTGTATTATATGTAGTATCTGTTACCACTAATGTTTGAGACTAGATGACTCTCTTCTCTTTCCTTTAAAGAACTGCAGTTACCCAAATGTTAAAAAAAAAAAAAGAAGGTACTGAGTTATATGAATTTTCCCTTACGTTTTTCTCTTCTTGTAGTCCACCAATCGATGACTTTGATGTATTTAAAGAATCCAAAGAGCAAAATTTCTTTGAGTCCCAGGAATCTATCATCGCTTTGTGTACTCACCTACAAGAGTTGATAACAACTATCAAAGACCTGGATGAAAATCAGCTGAAAGATGCATTTTTCAAACTTCTTCAGGTAAACGTGATAATTAATCTCCTGTATTTCAACAGTTAAAAAACAAACCGGTGTTGAGTTAGCAGCAAAACATGTGTGTGTGTGTGTGTGTGTGTGTGTGTGCATGCGTGTGTGTGTGTTATCTAAGTTATAATTGATAATTTTTTATCATGTTAGTAATCGTGTTATTTCAAGAGATAAAAACCCACTGAGTCTCTAAAAATGAGTTTTGAGATTTCTTCCACTGGAGGTGATGTTAGTGGCGTGGGAGTCCTCTGGCTTCATGGCGTCTGTCACTCTTGAGAGAACGCCTCCCAGCCGTTTGGTCGGCCTACCCTGACCTGGGCTTGAGTGCCGCTTCTGTCACTTAATTTGTTGTTGGACCTGAGGCAAGTTACGTAATTTCTCTGAGCTACAGTTTTCTCATCTGTTAACTAAGGACGGCATCATATACCTCATCATTTGACACAAGAAGGAAATGGTGTGGAGCACAGAGCCTAGAACAGACGACCTCCTGCTTCCGTCAGGTGGAGCCACTGAGGTGCTCCGTGGTCTGTTTAGTATGACTTTATTACGCCTCTTCATCTGTCTTATATTACATTTCACTTTTAATTCTCATCCAAAACATCTGAAGATTTAAGATCTCTTATTAGAATCAGAGCTGTTTGAAAATATGTAGTTTTACACAACAGATCGTATCCCCAGCCCTCATCTCCCAGAAGAAGTTAGAAGCATCCCCGGAAAGAGATGTTATTAGAAAATGCTGAGAAAGAAGATAAAACAGGGTAGTAGAGCCCGGTGAGTGGGGGAGATGCAGGGGTGTTATAGTGGGGCTGCCAGGGAGGGACCTCTGAGAAGGTGACCGGGAAAGACCTGAGGGGGGTGAGGGCATGGGCCCCACGCATGTCTAGGGGAGCATTCCCGCTGAGTGACCGGCGGGTGTGTGAGAGAAACTGCCGGGGTCCTGCAGGAAACGAGCAGGTGAGGAGGCTGGGGGGGCCCCCGAGGCCTTGTAAGCCAAGGTCAGGATTTTGGTGTTTTCTCGCACTGGAGTCACTGGAGAGCTATTAGAGCGTCTTCGTCAGAGGAGTATCAAGGATTGACTTGTTTCAAGGGTTACTTCTCAGGACACACTGAAGGGGTACAGGGCCACACACCAGGAAGTCTGTTATTAAAATGACCCAGGCGAGAAGACATGTTAAATGTCACCAGCATTCGGGAAACACTTTGAATGTAGAGACTGCAGAGTCCTCTGATAAAACTTTGAGGGCAAGCAGAGTAGGCTGCGTGGTTGAGAGGGGACGGCTTGCTTTGAGTTTGGAAGAAAAGTTGTCAGGGTATTGTTGAATCACAAGCCTAGTTATTCCTCTATTCTTAGCTTCGACTTAAAAAAAGAAGAAAAAGGGAAAGCCATAGTCATGCCAGTGTTGACCCCTAGCTGGCCCGTTGTTTCCGGGAATAGTCCTTCAGTATGTCCTTGTCCCATATGTATAATCAATTGTGAGGAAGAAAGAATACCGCTCTCTTTTCTGTCATCCAATGTGGCCAAGTAAAGGAGGCCAAAGTTGCCTTCCATTAGCACTCACGACGGATGACCAGCAGGTTAGCTCCCTACCAGAAACCTGACCGTGTTCTAGTTCGCAGGGAACATTAATCTGTTTTTCGAAGCCGTAGAACTCCACCACTGTCCGCACAGACAGTTCATATCCGCTCTGTCTGAGCGGATGCTGGGCGTGCGATGGTGGGAAAATCGGCACTTGCTATCACGGAACTTGTAACCTTGACGGAATATAGATGGCCAATTAATGGCACAAATTAATGTAGAGTTACAGACCAGAAGATGGTGTCCGGGAAACGTGCAGGGAGCCGACAGAGACGCTGACCTCAGCTGAGGAGTGCCGTGCCCTACGCCACTGTTTCTTTGTCATATGGACACTTAGCCGTTTAAGCCTTGCGCTTAAAAAATGCCATTCATTTATCTTTTTATTTTTTTTAAGTTTATTTATTTATTTGGAGTGAGAGAGCATGAACGAGGTAGGGGCAGAGAGGGAGGGACAGAGAGAGAATCCGTGTGTGAGGCTCGATCGCACAAACCATAAGATCATGCCCTGAGCCGAGATCAAGAGTTGGATGCTTAACTGACTGAGCCCCCCCCGCAGGTGCCCCTGTTCATTTGGCTTTTTAAAATAATATCCTTGGGGTACCTGGGTGGCTCAGTCGGTTAAGCATCCAACTTCAGCTCAGGTCATGATCTCACAGTTCATGGGTTTGAGCCCCGTGTGAGGCTCTGTGCTGACAGCTCAGAGCCTGGAGCCTGTTTCAGATTCTGTGCCTCCCTCTCCCTGACCCTCCCCTGCTCACGCTGTCTCTCTCTCTCTCTCTCTCTCAGAAATAAATAAAAAAAATTAAACAAATTTTAAAATAATATTCTTGGTCGGGACATGCATTTTCCTCTTCTTTTGAGTCATATGAGTAGAGTCTGTTTTGGCCAGTATTTACTGAGTATTGGGTATATTATTTAGACATACTATGTCAGTTAACTTTCGCCCTAACTCTACAAGGTTAGTGGTGCTGTTATATCATTTTTCCGTTATGGGACCTGAACCTTAGAGATCATATGTGATTTACCAATGGTCAGTAATTGGAAATGCTGGGACTTGAACCCAGGTCTAATTCCAGACCCTGTAACTCCTAAGCATGTAATTTTAATTATAGCTTTAAAAGTGGGGGGGGGGGGCTGCAGAC